>NC_053424.1:118041156-118233343 GCF_007990345.1 Gossypium hirsutum | reverse complement strand
CTGGACAAAGTGCATCTGATGGAATTATAATTAGCGTACTTCAAAATTAGGAATGGATCCCTTATGACAATGTTCATGTTTTCTTGCCATGAATTGTTCTGATATTTCTCGAACCTCTATAACTTAATCATTTACGTGTAACTGTGGGTCCTGTTCTTTTCCAGAGCTGATGAGCTTGAGATAGCACTTATGGAGTTGACCAAAGAAGATAATCGACAAGAACTGAATGAAAAGGTATATGTAAAACTTTTTATATGAATATGCTAAACCCGCCAAGCATATAATTGATTCAACGAAATACTTCCACTGTTCTGTGAGCTTTGGGTTACTGAAGTTGCTTGCAGGATTTGAGGTTTGTTGATAATGCTGCAGATTGAACAGTTAGAGCAAGAGGTGGCTGATCAACACCAAGCTCTTGCTTTTAAGAGAGAGCAAGAAGCTGCAATGCTTAAGGTATAACTTGCCTCTTCTTGAATGCATTTTTTCTGGAACTATGCTAAATTATTATTCTCTTACAAGTCCTCTAGTGATTTTAGATTCTCTGTGCTACAGGTTTTAGAGCAGCTGGAGCAGGAGCAAAGGATTGTCGAAGAAGCTCGCAAAAAAGCAGAGAAAGAAGCAGCTGCCTTGAGAGAAGCAAATGCCGAGCTTCAGGTTCTCTTTCTTTTCTGATGTCCTAGTTATCACGGATAATGTTAAACTACAGATTTCATACCATTCTTCATGTAGGATTAAAAGAGAAGTTTAAAGATACTTGAGTATATACACCAAGAAGGAATCTACTATTCTGTTTTTCAGTTGAGTTTCATGCTAAATATACACACACATATATATATATTCTTGTGATGTGACCTATTGAAAAATTTAAGTTACTGTTAGGCAATTTAAGTTACTTGGTATGCTGTGTTCTGAACTTCTTTAAGCCCTTCACCATAAGAATAAGGTTGTTTTATTCTTATGATTCATACCATTTTCATTTATGCTACTCTGACAGATCCCATGATGCATGTTGTTTTCCCTTCTTTTGATTATATAAAAAAAAAAAAAAAGATTTATTTGCAGGAAAAGTACGAGAAGGCTTTGGCTTCTAATGCTGAAATGCAGAAGAGGTGGTTATGGCAGAATCAATGTTGGAGGCTACCTTGCAATATGAATCTGCCAAGCTAAACCACAAACTTCACAGTGAGAAATATTTTAAGCATCTTTCTCTCTAACATTCACTGGTTTACATAAGAAAAGACAAATTCTAAATATCCAACTCATATCTCGGTTTTTATAGTTTCCTTGTATTCAAAATGTTTTGATGAATTTTTCAATTAGCTTGATGATGAAGAAAACCATGAAGCAACGTAAAATGCAAAGAGCATATTTACTTTGATCCTATTTAAGAAAACTTTAGATGTTTTCTATCTCTTAAGATGCCCCTAAGAAATAAAGGTCTCTTTGCATACAATTCCACCTAGTGAACATTTTGAAAATGCTTTTACATGCTCTAATATGCAAGGGTATGATCCATTCTAGTATTCAGAGGCATTAGATCTTTGATTAATAGATATTATTCCACAGTAAATAGTCATGTCTTACTTTTGTAGGACTCAACGAGCCAATTCTGGACGAAAGGGAGAGGGATATTGTCATTTGGACTTGGCTTGCGGGACAAAATCAAGGTAAATATCTACAAACAATGGTGTTAGAATTGTTCTTCCATTATACATTAGTTTAGTCAACTTGAATTTGACATGGCAGGGAATACATAATGTTGAGGAGCCTACAGATGGTAAATCCAACCAAAGTGCAACGGAGGAAGAAACTAACACCGAAGACGGAGAGAAGACTCTAGTTAGGAATAGTCCTAGTGCCATTGTTATCCTTTAATTTTTGTCTTTTTTGTAGTTTCAAATATACTGGCAACTAATGATAAGACTTAAGAGGGTTCTATTTGTATAAAAAGTGTTAATTTTGAACCCTAGTAGACTTGTAGAACTAGGTTGATTTGAATATAATCATATGTGAAGCATCATATATACATTGTTCAGTAATCAAAGAATTTGTTTTAGTTATCCACAAATGTTGAATCCATGAGGCAATACCATCATTTTATGGAGATTTCATGCATTTGCTATAGCTGCCTGGTAAGAAGGCTCACATTATATTTTGAATAAGATAAAAAAAGGTTCATGTGCATAGAAAAACAGAAGCTACAATAGCTTTAATAATTGTGCCTTTGCTTCATAATAATTAAGCAAAATTTGATAATATGGCATGCGTTTTGCAGGCCTTGTGATTTCATGTACATTAAAAGATGACACAATTTAATAACATACCAGCATCTATCAACAGTTGGAAGATCCAAAGAAGACCCAGATGGTGATGATGAACCTCAGCAGGTATCAACTTAACCTCCTTGTCCGATCCCTTTCGGAACTGTTGCCACCATTGAAGCTTCTTATCTCTGTCTCTCTTTGTCCGAGGTGGAGTACCAGGCATCAAGCGAGAACCTTGTATTGGCTGTGTATCTGGTTTGAATTTTGAGAAGTAAGGTAAGTCAAAGCTGTGACTACATCAGCAATGAGAGGTCTCATATTGGTTGCTCTTGAACACACATTGCTGCCACTGCAAGTGCTTGGAATAAACCCCTTGAGGATATTGACCTTGGAGCATTGGATCAGCCATTTGAGAGAACATTTTTCTGTCTTTGAATAATGGCCTTGCCTGCAATAAAAGGTCAAGATTGAAAAATATAAGGAACCCCTAGCAAACAGACAGAAATCTCTACTTTTTTTTAACTTGCTTGTGAAATAGCTATGTAAACCGTGGTTGAAGACTAATTATAAAAAATCTGGAAGTTTAAGCCAAAGGTGTCTATATGCATTACACATGTTAATTCAGTTCAGGCAATTTCAGGTTTGGGTTGCTTTGGGTCAAGTCATTCGGGTTTTGAGACTGGTTTTTCAAGTTGGATCATTACAGATTCAAATCATTTCAATTCTGTCTCGTAACACGTACTCTCTCTCTCTCTCTCACACACACACACACATGCATATTTCTTACCCATGCAACTAGATTCTGTTCCCCAGCAGCTTTAGAATTATCAATGGCTTTCCTCCCGTTATGATTTCTAGAAGAACAACTCCAAAGCTATAAACATCGGATTTCACAGTTAACTGACCAGTCATTGCATACTCCGGGCACAATATCCATAAGTTCCCATAACCCTTGTAGATACATGGTGTTATCTCCAACAGGTCCAAGCTTGGCCAAGCCAAAATCAGATAACTTGGGAAAATACCCTTCAAGTAAAATGTTGGAGCATTTCAAATCTCTGTATATAACTGGGGGACTTGCTTTATCATGCAAATACTCCAATCCCTTTGCAGCCCCAGCAGCTATTTTCATTCTTGTACTCCAATCAAGTCTTTTTACTAGGTGAAATGTCTGCAAATAAACAAAAAAATCAATATCAGAATGCTTTAAAAACCAGATCCAGAAGTCAAACCAGTGTGCCCTCGGGTTAGACCAATTCAACCGGTTTTATGGCTTTTCCATTTTTTTTACTTTCAAATACATGTCCAAGGAACCACAAGTATCAAACTAGTAAAATAGACTGTCCAAGAAATCACAAAGTAGAATTAAACCATTACAGCACAACCATAATAAGAACTAGTACAATCCAAACTATAGCCAACAAGCTAGACTAATTGGACTAAAACCCAAACAAGGCAACCACACTCCATAAAAACTTAGAGATCTAAGCATATAATTGTGCACGGTGGCCTCAAACTTGGTACTCAAGACCCCAGCCTCGCCTTTGCCAATTGAGCCAAGGCCTCATCACATACAATAATTTCTCATAAAAGGAAAAAAAAACAAGTTTAGAACCACTTTTTGAAGTTTTCCCAATTTTTTCGGTTTTACCGACTTTTCTGGTTCAATTGGTTCTTAGAAGGTTTGAAGAATCCTGGTTGGATGGTATATCTAAACTAGATGGACCCAATTCTCGTTCAACTGGTTGGTCAGGTCCTCTTGTTAGTGAAACAAAAACATACTTATACAGTAATAAATAACAAAAATAATTGATTTAATATTTATACATACCATGTAAATGGTCTTCAAGAGAACCTAAAGGCATATATTCGTAAACCAGAAGCCTTTGATCTCCATCAGCACAGTATCCAGTGAGATTAACAAGGTTTGGATGATGAAGAAGCTTAGCATTAGAACCTCAACAAGGAATTCCCTGTTTCCTTGCAACCCATTTCTATCAAGTTGCTTTATAGCAACAATCTACAATGATCATAAAAAAACCAACATTCAATTTCAACTTTTCCAACTTCATATGAAAAAGCATGCATGCATGCATTTAATTTGCAGTAAAAATTGCTATACTACTACTATAGCAGAGAGTGCATTTTGATCCGTCTACTGTAAAAATGAGCACAAAGATCCCTAGAGCAAAATGGTCATTTTTGTAGCAGTTGAAAGGGGGGGGGATTGTTCATTTTATGAGAAGAACTTAATTACATGATGCAACATTTTTAAGTGACGGAGCATATTCACCTGATCTATTGTAGCTTAACCAAAAGTTAAATGCAGTGGTTCGAGTTAAGCTACAATGGATTGAGTGAACATGCGATGTTACATGAAAATGCCATGCCATATTTCATATTTTAAATTAATGCTACATCATTTAACTAAGTCTATTTCGTGAAATCAATAGTTTTCTTTTAAATGTTACAAAAAAGACCGTGTTGCTCGTTTCTCTAACATACAGGGACCAAAATGCACTCTGTGCTATATAGTATAGAGACTTACAATTTTTCTACCATCATTTGCCAACTAACCTGATTTGCTCTCCAAACGCCCTTTGTACACTCGACCAAAACCTCCTTCTCCCAAAAGGCACTCTGAACTAAAATTCTTAGTTGCCATTGCCAATTCACGAAACGGAAAAGTCTGTGCAGCAATATGTTCACTTCCTCCTCTGTTTGACGTCTCCCCACTTGACAATGAATCCGTTTTCGATTTTTCTGAAAGAATAAAGATGATGAAAATGTTGGCAAAAATCCAAATACATGTATGCCAAAGAGCATACAAGAAATGAAATTTTCAAACATCAACAACGGACTAAGCTTGATTTTGCCAAAGGTTTTAAGACTAATCCATCCTCATATACCACAACTTCACCTCTCAAAATCTACCATACACCTTGCTTTTATATTCCAAATCGTATGCATAATATACATTCCAAAATCCAACTTGAGCTATGCTACTCAACCTCTCGATGTACGAGTAATATCCAATACGAGTATGCTTATGTCTCGATTTTCATGCTCGAACATGCATCGGATACAAGTATCAACATGAGTAATTTAGAAGAAAAACAAAGATACTGAGCAAGGATTTTGCTACTTTGGTCAATCACTTCAATTTAACAGAAAAAATTAAGGGAGTTTTATAATAAAAAAAGGGAAGATCGGCTAGATATTTTAATATGTTAAATTAAAATATACATAAAATTAGGGCAAACCCAAATTTGCAAGTAAAATCCAGAAGCAAGCAAGCTTGCAAAACAGCACTAGTTCCATTTATTATCTAATATATATACCAACATGCTGCAAAGAAAGCTACCCTTTTAAGCTAATTAAAAATAAATAAACAATTGATCAAGCAATCAAGTCTATTTTTTTTTCCATTTCCCCCTTCCAATAATCCAATAGTTTGATCCAAATTCACCAAAAGAAATCAACAACTACACAAGAACTAATCAACTTGCATAAAACCCAGATAGAAAAATAACAAATAGCACATAAAAAGAGAAAAATAGCTATTATAAAAATCAAAAAAGGGTCAATTTTGATTTTTACATTTTAAAAAAAAGCTTTACCTGAAGTGGGTTTGAGCCGATCAAGTGCCATCTCTTCCATTTTTTTCTTTTTCTTGGATTTATTAGCTTTGGTATTTGATTTCCCAGAACAAGGAAGCCACCCCATAAGTCTTCTTCTTCTTCTTTCTTTACTTCTAAATCAAGGCTATCAAAAATCAATCAAAAAGATTAAAACAATATGAACCCATCTCTTGAATTACCTTAAAAACCCAGAAAATTAAAGAAATTTTGATGAAGATTTCATAAGCTTCAAACAAAAAGAAACAAGCTTTACTTTTGAAAAATGTTTTTTTTTCTCAGTAAACGTTTACTGTGGACCATTCATGGATGTTTACTGTCCCATTAACGGATTCAATGTTATCTTCTCGAATTAAAAAAAAGATAGATTTTAACCGTCTGATCTGATTAAAATAAAATAAGATCACTTTGGAGTAAAATTAACGGTCGAGATTGAAATTTTCATGTGAAGTTTGGTCTACGAAGAAAACGCCTTTTACTACAATAATTTTCGCTTTCCATTTGATTTTCTGGTTGGGTCAATGAATAAAATCCACCATTTTTATTTTATTTTCATCTCTCTAACTATTAACTTTTTTAATTTCATCCCTCAATCTTTCGAAATTAAATCCATTGAATAAATTCATGTAAGTGACTTTTTTTTGTCTAATAAGAAATTTAGTCCTTCAGTGTTTACTTATTTTATTAATTTTTTTAATATTTATAAAATTTCTCATTTTAATTATAATTCTAAAAAAACAATAAAATTATAGCTCTCAGTGTTCAGTAATTTATCAATTTCTGTTTAACTCTAAAAATTTCAAAAAAAAAATATTCTTAACATACCTCAAAAACTCGTGAACAAAATATTTAACATTATTCATATTGTGCTCATTGGTGTGGGTTCAAATCATGGTGTCGATTCACACCAGTTCTAATTATATCGGTCAATGCATATCGTTCCAGTGCTAAAGCAAATAAGTAACACATTTTTTTCACACCGGCTCGTTCGACCAATTTCGATCACATCGATTGAAACATGATGCATCGTCGATGCATGAATAATAATAGTAAAAATAATAAATATAAATTTTTAACTATTTACTATTATGCCAAAGACTTAATTAGAATATACGGATTATTCAAAAAAAGACTATAACTTTAAAAATTATTTTTTAAACTCGGTTGAGATATGGTAAAAATTCATGAACTATGTACTAAGAGTGAAATAATTTTACCCTTTTATTAAAAAAATGAAAAATTAGTCTTATGTCAAAAAATAAATTAGTTCTTTTATTAAAATTTATTTTATTTAATATTAAAAGTTTATCATATATGTCAAAATAGATATACGTGACATGTTATGTGTAATTATTTGTTAAAATTAAAAATTATTATATATGTTAGACACCGGCGCCATGTAAATTATACTTATTTTATTAGCTAAGCCAATTTTTAACAATAAAAATTTTTAATAAAAATTAATTTTGTTATTTTTTAGCAACGGCACTTCTACGTGTTTTGCCTAATTTGCGGAACCAATGCCTCAAGCCATAAAAATAAATAAAAAGCACGTGGATACCCACACCAATACAGTACATGCCACAGAAATCTGCCGCATCCGGAAAGCCAGATTTAGCGAAAAGACAGAAATCATAAGAATTGACTAAAGACCTTCGGGTCTTAAGAACAATGGAATAAGAGCAAAAAAAAAAATCGTCAGAAAATACAAAAGTTCAAAATCTCAACGCAATCCGTACAACCGAAACCTGATCCGAGTAAAACTGCTCAAAAGGTTCGGATCATCTCCCGGTTTATTGTGTTGTTTAGGAGAAATAAAAGAAACAATAATCTGAATTTATGTTTGAATTAGTTTACTTTGTATGAAAAGTGAAACGTTTGTTCTCTTGATCGAAATGTAAATTTGAATGGAGATGAAATATAATTGCAAACCATAGAGCATCCTTTTTTTAATTTGAGCTAAGGCGTTAAAGATTGAATACTGTTTTATTGATTATTTTCCTCGCTGTTTATTGTGTTGTTTAGGAGAAATAGATGAAATTAGAATCTATATTTATGTTTAAGTTACTTTACTTTGCATGAAAAGTAAAATGGTTTATTCACTTGATTGGAAATTTTGGTTCTTTAGGAATTGTAAATTTGAATGGAGATAAAAATCAATTTTTGCTAAACATATATTATCTTTTCCAAGGTATTGAAATATTATTTTTCTTACCCATTTCTTTTATCTCAGAAAAAGAAAGAGGAAGAGAAGGCCAAGGAGAAGGAGGTGAATGACTTGTTCAAGATTGCTGTTACTCAACCCAAAGTGCCTGTTGGTAATTGTCCCATCTTTTCCTCTTTGTTTCTTGATTATTATTGGTATATATGTTTACTTGTGTTGGTTTATTGGAACTGAAAGTTTAGAGCTAATAATTGGGCCTTGATCAGGTGTTGATCCCAGTCAATATTGTGTGAATTCTATAAAGCCGGACAGTGTGTCAAAGGTTTTAAATGCAAGTTCTCACATGACCTGAATGTGCAGAGGAAAGGCGAGAAAATTGACATTTACAGTGATAAGCGTGACCAAGGTTAATACTCACATGATATTTTATGTTTTTATTTATTTTATTGCTATCTGCTTAGCTCTGTAGTAAGATTGAAGGGTGTTCAGATTTTTATGTGTGTTCTTCTTTCTCTCTTGAAGGAACAATGGAGGACTGGATCAAGCAACATTGGAGAAGGTTGTGGAGTCAAAGGGAAGGAGTATCAGCAGAACAAGCCTACTGATATTGTAAGCTTTGCTGTTGGTCCTGTGCATTGTTTATCATTAGTTAAGAACTTATAATCTTTTGAATTCTATCTTTGTTTAATGAACGTGCTTACGCATTTATAGGTGAAAAGCTAGTGTGGCATGTCTTTTGTCATATTTTCAAGCACTTGCATTTGAATACGTAACATATTATGAGACTCATCTAATGTGGAAATTATTAATTAGATATGCAGAAGATAAGGAGAGGGAGAGGTAAAATTTAGTCGCAATGAGGATAAAGTTGGTGTAAATTGTAGGGTTTAGCTGTGTAACTTGAGATATTTGTTTCTCTTCTGTGCCTCGTTATCTAACTTTTAATTACTGTACTTATCACTGTTTTGATGTAAATTCAGGTTTGTAAATACTTTTAGAAGCTGTGGAAAAGAAACAATATGGTTGGTTTGGGTTTGCCCAAACGGTGGTAAAGATTGTCATTACAGGCATGCTCTCCACCAGGATATGTCCTAAAGTCACAGATGAAGGCTCTGATAGAGGAAGAGAGTGAAAAAACACCAATCGAGGATGAGATTGAAAATCAGGTAATACTTAGATTTGTTGGAATCAACCTACCATTCCTCCATCCTTGTATCAACATGGTTGTTACTTATCTTTCGTTAGGTATTTAAATTAGCTAAATATTACATGTCTTTGGTTGTAGCGTGCCAAACTAAAACTTCAACACTATGACTCCTGAGCTATTTATGGAATGGAAGAAGAAGAAGATTGCAGAAAGAGATGAAGGTTTGGCTGCACAGAGAGCAGAAAGGGCCAAGAATGACCGCATGAGGTATGCTTTTCATGGCATGTGTGCTTTCACAGGTGTCTGTGTGTAATCAGTTTTCTTTCTTGAAATCATTTACTAAATTTCTTGTTCTTTGTGCTTTCTGCAGTGGTCGTGAACTGTTTCTGTCAGACGCTAGTTTATTTGTGGATGATGCTGAGGCATATGAGAAATACCAGAGAGAGGAAGAATTTGATGCTCCAGAAAATAAGGTACTCTTTTTCTTGGCCTCTTCTATTTTTATGTCTTTAAAGCTCTTTTGAACTACATAAATCAGTCTGGTGAATCGTAGGTGGAAATCCAGGTAAGAGATCTTTAGGACGCTTCTATATGTGGAGCAGATGTTGGTAGATAGAGCATTGCCTTTTTAAGGTTTTTAGAGAAAGAATTACTAGTCATAGGGTCGTAATAAGAGTTCCCAATTTTAAACAGAAGTGTGACAACTGACAACTGACAACTGCTATTATGCTACCACTAGTACTGCTAAGTATTGACACTATCTTACATTTATCAATTATCAGAATCAAGCCACCTTGTCTCATATTCTTGACAATGGAAGTAATGTAATAGCTAACACTAGAGTTCAATGTATTTTGAGGTATTCCATCTCGAAACAGCTTAAAACTACTCTTGTTCCTGAGGATCTTTATGTTTCCATGCCTTGCCCTAGTTTGATCCTTAAAGAGGGAGTGAGGTTTAAAAAAGCACCTCCCTGATTGTGGTGATCATGTATAACATGCTTTCTTTCTGGTTTGCTGTCATCTGTAAGGAAATCTTTTGCCCCTTCTTCTTAGTGCCTGATAATGGCCAAAACTTGGAAATATGATTAATTCGCAGATAGAATTGGAGTACATGCAAAAGTATATATGCTTTTGACACCTATGTTACTTTGATTTGGGTATGGATATGGATACGTGTCCAACATGAGTATGGTTAGATTTTCCAAGTTTTTCCATGTTTATGAAAGATTCTTAGAGGTCATATTTCTATATCTGTATGCCGGACATGAGTTTCAGTGATATCAGTTTGGTTCAGTCGGGGATTTTTAGAACCGTCTCAGCTTTGTTTGGTTCTCGATTTTTTCATATTAAGTTTTTGTTTTATTTTTTAGACTTGCTTTGATAAAATGAGTTTTGTTTTATGACTTTTGAATATTATTTGACAAAATTTCAAGGTCTTTTTCATAAATATTTATGAAAACAATACTTTTTTAAGAACTCTTAAATTATTTTCACTATTTTAAGTATAAAATATTTATTTTTATAATATAAAAAATTATGATTAATTATATATTAAATAAAAAACATAATTCAGTTCGATTTCAGGTAATCGTGGTTTTTGAACTTGCATTTCATAAAAAAACTGGTTGGTTTTATGAACTTGCATTTTATAATATTCTGGTCGGTTTTTTTGTTCAGCCCTAGTCATATAGATATATGATGGACTAGATGTTGAATGTTTCTTGTTTTTCATATTCATGTTCAGGCAAATAGTGATTCAGCAGCTCCTACTGGACCAAGTACCGCCAGTGTTCCAGACGATGATGACGATGAATTGGACATCGATGAATTAAATGAACTAGAAGCAAGCTTATCGAAAACATCAATTCAAATTCAGGAGCCTTCTGCAGAAACTTAAATTTGAGACATGTAGAATCTTTAGTCCGCACGTGTTTTGAAGTGTGGACTCTATGATCCTGCTGCAACCATTACGGTTTCCTCCATAGCTTAAGACTACTGAGCTCCTTGTTATGGCAGCCATGTTCAAGGTTCACCTGTGAGCCTAATGCTGCTGTGAATTCATGTTGTGAAATTGCTAGTTGTATCCCATTTTTGATGCTGGGTTTATCTCAATAATGAGGATTATGAATATAATTATGGTTCCTTGTTAATAATTTAGGCTTGTATGCAGACAAAGCTGGATTCTCTTAATAAATGTAATTTTCATTGATCTATTATATCATATGTTGTGTTGCTTTATATCATTGCCAGTGTCATTGTCTAATCAAAGATGCATGCATTTATATATTTGTTCTAGAATTTAATTATTTTTTTGTGGTAAAAGAATTTTAATTTCCTATTACTTTAAATAAAAAATATGTATATATTTTAAGATTATTTTTAAATATAGAATTTAATTAATTAAAAAATCATTTTTCCTTATTGTTGATGATAAGCCAAATCAAAGAAAGAATAGATTATAATACACTTACACCCCAACAAATAGATTTATAAAAAATCTTGAGTTTAAATCCTATATTTTGTTTTTTCTTTTCTATATATAAAGAGATAAAATAGGATAAAATATATTTAAAATAATATAATTTATTTGTAAAATAATATTAGTTTTTATCATTATTAGTTAAATTGATATTTAATCAACTCATAACATCAATTAAGCCAAATGTTTAATATATAATGTAGTGGTTTGCATTGTATCCAAAATATCCCAAGAAAACTTTGCAATCTGAATTTAAAAAAGGACATAAAATATAGATTTAGCCCAAATATTTATATTTTTTAATCAATTTGACTCTTTTTTTTATAGTTAAACTTGACCTTCAAATTTTTAAAAAGAGTTAAATTTGATCATCAATCTTTTGATAAAAGTTAAATTTTTGTTTTTTAAATAAAAATGCTGACTAAAATTTTAATTTATTAAACATGGCAATTCATGTATGCTTTATGTTATTTTTATTTTTATAATATTTATTTTTCTGAATATTTTTATAAATTTTAAATTATTTATCAACATGACATATAATACCATGTCAACATAAAATATACGTAAAGAGTCACAAAAGTTATCACATCAATATCGTTAAAAATACTATTGTTTTAGTTAATATTTTTATTAAAAATGATTTGAAATTTTTCAAAAGATTATTAATTAAATTTAACTAAAAATAATAATGACTAAATTGATAAAAAAATGTGAATATTAGAGCTAAATTTGTTATTATACCATTAATATTTGGATGGAGTGGTATATGATAAGATTCCATGGACCCGTCAAGAAGGTATCCCCGTAGCCAAACAACCCTAAACCCAATTCTTAAACAATTAGCACACCTCCACTCTCCTCAAAACCCTAGCGCGCCTCTCCCTCTCATTTTATTCATTTCTCCCATCGCGCTCTCTCTCGCAATCCAAAACCCTGAAAAATGGCGGCCGCCGCCCATCCTCTGGTCTCCGTCCAAACCCTAGAATCCGATATGGCCACTGACGCTACCCCCACTGTTCCCCTCGCCGATGTTATGAAAGCCTCGATCCGACCGGACATTGTCACCTTCGTCCACGACAACATCTCCAAAAACAGCCGCCAACCCTACGCCGTCTCCAAAAAAGCCGGTCACCAAACCTCCGCCGAGTCCTGGGTACTGGACGTGCCGTCTCGCGTATCCCTCGTGTTCCGGGCGGTGGTACTCACCGTGCCGGTCAAGGTGCTTTCGGAAACATGTGTCGTGGTGGTCGTATGTTTGCTCCGACCAAGATCTGGCGCCGTTGGCACAGGAAAATCAACGTTAACCAGAAGCGTTATGCTGTTGCTTCCGCCATTGCTGCTTCTGCTGTCCCATCCCTCGTCATGGCACGTGGTCACCGCATCGAGTCTGTACCGGAGATGCCTTTGGTCATATCTGACTCCGTGGAGAGCGTGGAGAAAACCTCGGCTGCAATTAAGGTTTTGAAACAGGTCGGAGCATATCCGGATGTGGAAAAGGCTAAGGACAGACAAGGAATCCGACCCGGAAAAGGGAAAATGAGGAACCGGAGGTACATTTCTCGTAAAGGTCCTTTGATTGTTTATGGAACCGAGGGGTCAAAGCTCGTTAAGGCCTTCAGGAACATTCCTGGAGTTGAGGTTGCCAATGTGGAGAGGCTTAATCTTTTGAAACTCGCCCCTGGTGGACACCTTGGGCGATTCATTATTTGGACCAAATCAGCTTACGAGAAGCTTGACTCAGTTTATGGATCATTCGAGAAGCCATCAGAGAAGAAGAAAGGGTATGTTTTGCCTCGTTCTAAGATGGTGAATGCTGATTTGGGTAGGATCATTAACTCCGATGAGGTACAATCAGTGGTGAAGCCTATTAAGAAGGAGATCAAAAGGGCACCTTTGAAGAAGAATCCAATGAAGAACTTGAATGCTATGCTGAAGTTGAACCCTTATGCTAAGACTGCTAGGAGGATGTCTCTTTTGGCTGAGGCACAACGCGTTAAGGCTAAGAAGGAGAAGCTTGACAAGAAGAGGAAGCCCATTTCTAAGGTATATCAATTCTTTTATGTCTTTCATTTTGCTTGTTTTCTTTATGGTTTTGAGTTTCTTATGATAGTGATTGCAATTTCTGCGGTTTAGGCTGATATATCTATGTTAATGGAATTATGTGTTCATTTAATGGTCTATTTAATATTGCTTCTTGAATTATGCGGTTTAGGATGATATATCAATTTTCTCTCATTTCACCCCCAAAGTGCATGGCATCCAATAAGAATATGCGCTTGTCATGTTGTCATGTCCTTGTTGACTGATATCATGGGCCAATTTACTAATAAAGCCTATATATATGATTAAAGGGGACTTTTTGCTTATTAATGCTTCTTAACTGTTTGATTAATCCCCATTTATATTGTTGTCGTGCTTATGAGTGTTACTCTTCTTTAGCATAGTGTTCCCAGCAGTGTGTCAATTTCAGTTTATATACATATATTTGTTAATATATTATTGCTATTAACAATAAGGGTTGCTGCTGTTTAATACCATTGTTTTCTGTTTTTTGACCATGTAATCTTACGGAACTTGAATTTCTAGGGTGATATACCTTAAACCATTTCCTAAATGGTCTTTTTTTTTTCCATGTTTTATCGTTTGTTGCATGTTTGCACTACTTGTTTGAATCATTTAGTTTAGTCATATGCTAGATGGGTATGCTTTAATTGTTCAACCTTATGTTGAGCATTCTTTTGGTTCACTTTACTCTGTTCTGTTCTTTTGTTGTACTCAAATTATGGGTAGAAATGTTTGCATCTTAATATTTTTCAAATTGTTTACTGCTTTTTACATTCTTACTCAGATGTGGCTGATATTGGCATCTATTTCATCTGGATGTATTTGTTCATCCTCGTGAAAAAAATTGTGCATTAATGATTCTAGCTTGCATAGTGTTGTTTCGGTTCTTAATTGTCAGTATTGCCATTAGAGCTGACAGTTCTGACTTGAACTCAATCCAACTTGATTAACTTGAAACCAAACTCAACCCAATTAACTCGAGTCCGAACCTAACTCAACCTGATTTGATCATATAAAGGTAAACCCTAACCTCGAAATGATTTGAACACAATAACATGGCCTAAACCCAAATAAGCCTGAATTTATCACTCCAAAACTGAAATGATCTGAACTCAAAATTGATTTGAAAATTTTCAAAACCCAAATTAACCCGACTCTAGTTGACTTGATCAGAAACCAATCTGACCCCAATTGACAGGTGTAAATGCCATGGATCCCATATCTATTTTAGAAGTGGCCTTGTTAAAAGTTGAATTATTGAATACAATGTTAGTTTATTGACACCTTACTCACATTCGTCATTCTCTTTGCTGGTTTCAGGAGGAGGCAACCGCAATCAAGTCGGCAGGCAAAGCATGGTATCAAACTATGATCTCAGACAGTGATTACACCGAGTTCGAGAACTTCTCAAAATGGTTGGGCGTATCTCAGTAATTTAGTTCTTCCTTAAGAAATTATGGCAGACAATCATTTTTATCAGTTTTGTTTTAATGTTTTTGACATGTTATATGTTGATGGCCTTTTGGAATAGTTTCATTTATCTTGAAGACAAGGATTAAATAGTTTTCTTCCATTCTCCTTTTATGATAATATTGAGATGTTGGTTGTGTGCAGTGTTCTAGTAGTGAACTTGTATGACTTACCACCAAGGTAGAGGGAGCTAATCCCAGTACTTATCATCATAGAAAATTGTATGATTGCATGATCAAAAATCAAGTCTTACTGGGTCAGAAAAAAATGTCAAGAACGCGAATCTAGCACAAATATGCTATGTTCAAATGTTGTTACTTCTGTAAATTGGTTTCATGTTTTTCATTCATTTTGATGATGAAGAAGATGCAAAGCACCTTAATGTTTCAGTGATGGATCCTATAACAGAAGTTGACCATTTGAATTCGAATAGATTCATACATAGAAATAAAATAACCATCTTGGTCTCAGTTATTTAGTAATTTTAAAAAGGAAAAGTTGAACAAGTAAAATCGGGTAATGTATTAAGAGTTTGATTGTATTTTCATGTGGTGTGATATAATGATTAATTTATTTATTTTTTAAGTAAAAAAAAGTAAAATACGATTCAACTCTTAATATAATTAATTTTATAATACTCTTACTGAATTGAATCGAAGCTTTTTCTAGGTAAGGAAAATATCAAGTTCTCTTCAATGTTTTCATTAATGTTTTATTAGTTGTAGTAGATTTATTTATTTATTTATTTATCATGTTGAAGCTTCATATAATTAAAACTAGACAAATAATTTGACTCTTTAGTATATAAATTTATAAAGCAAGATAATTACACAAATATATGAATATGTCCAAAAACATATAAACAAATTACTAACTTATTAAAATTTATAAAAATATATAGATACAAAGATGCAATTTATCAAATAAAAATAAACTTTTTTTTATTGGCACCAAGTTTTTGAGCACCGAGATGATGGATTGAATCTCGCAACTTTTTCAAGGTTTTCCATTTTCTTCTCCAAGTTGGTGTTTAATTAATATAATTTAACATATTAATAAAATAATTCAAATAATTACACTTAAAATTAAAAATACCTTAAAAATCTGATTGAGTTTTAGCTCGATCGGTATGAGTATTGTTACCAATACAAGAGAGTATGAGTTTGAGCGCATTGAAGCGCATTATCCTCTTATTTATAGATTAACGAGAGACTATGAATAATTCGCAAGTATAATCGGAACTTATAATAAAATTATTAAAAAATATTTTTTATATTTTAAATATAATCCTAATACAAATATATATATAAATACACAAATTACTAATAATTTTTTTTATTAGCATTAAGATTTGAGCAGCGAGATTATTAATTTAATGTTGAGGATTTCCATTTCTTTCTCCAAGTTGATATTTAAATAAATTATTTTTAACAATTTTTAAAATCGTCCTAATCACCTCGTAATTCTAGAAAATTAAGCATATTTCAGAAACTTCCTTGTATTAAATTAATGTAAGTGACAACGTTGGATGTTGCCATAATCAACAACTTGTCCTTCTTTTCTTAAATAATTTTGTTCTCATCATTCGAAGAACAACAGTACTATACTGTGGTTCCATTTTTTTTTATGTAAATTCGATTTGGATCAAGTTGGCATTGGTTGGATAATTTATTTTATTATTTAAAACTATTTTTTATATTATTTAAATTTAAATTTAATTTAATAAGATATTAAATATAATTTATAAAAATAAAAGTTTTGAATATTAAGTATTCAAGTTCAAGATTAATCGTGCATAATTAAATGGGTAGATATCCAAGTCTCACCTTAAGTTGTTATCATGTGTGAATGTTAGTTCAGTTAATTGATTCGTAGTCTAGATTGTTCCGATTTGTAATTTGCTTGTATTGTAAAATTTGATTCTTTGTTTTTGTTCTTACTCTATTTGAGCAAGAATAATTTGATTCCACGCTTTGTAATTACTCGAACATGTATTGTATTTATAAATTTTTTTAAAAAAATGTGTACCTCAATTTAGAAAAACAAACTTGAAAGTTTCGACTTTCCTCTGTATTGACATGCGAGTCATTTTTTTTTTTTAATTACATAGGAAAATGTAAATTTTTAATTTTCGTCCTTATTCTACACTTAAATTTAAAATTATACAACAATGGTCGATTTTTAATTTTAACCTTTGTACTAAACTCGAATTTAAGATATAATTATTATGCTTTAAATTTATTTTTTTTGCATAATTTGGTACTTCAATTATTACAATGTCATCTATTAAGCCGAACTACTTTATTTTGATTAAAATGTTAATTTAACTTTTAAGAGTTGTTTAGTGAGGCTTCGATGGATCAGATGTTGATTATGAAAAGAGTTCTTGAACGATTTATTGATAGTTATGGCCATCGAATCAGTGAACAGAAAACCCAGGTCTTTTTTCTCTAAGAGTGTTTCCCTTGCTCTGGAAATGGAGATTAGCGGTGGATTTGGTTTCTGTCACGTCGATAATCTGAGGAAGTACTTAGGAGTTTCGCTCTTACACCAAAGAGTGAAAATGGATACCTTTCATTATCTAATCGACAACATGAGGAAAAAACTAGCAAAATGGAAGTCTAAGCTACTATCTCTAGCTGGTAGAGTCACGTTGGCTCAAGCAGTTTTAACTGCTACTCCCGTTTATGCAATGCAAACAACGGTTATTCCAAAGGGGGTTTGTTCTGAAATGGATAAGATTATCCATAATTTTGTATGGGGTGACATGGAGAAGAAAGGTATCAATCTGGTTAAATGGGACGATATTTGCAAAACTACAAAACATGGTGGTCTCGGCTTTAAGAAATTTGACAACCTTAATAAAGCTTTTCTTATGAAGGTCGGGTTTAATATTATTAAGAACCCTCACCTCTTATGGGTTCAAGTTCTTCGAGCTAAATTTAAATGAAGGGTGACCTACCGATTGTGCTAAATGCAAGTAACGCATCGCGATTATGGAAAGGGATTTGTAGTGTTTGGAATAGGATCCGAGATGGTGTCATATGGAATGTTGGTAATGGATTAAAAGTGGATTTTTGGAGGGATAATTGGATCAAAGACTAGGGACCCCTTATTAATGCCTGTTCACAACTTGAAGGAATTCCATCTGGGCATATTCCTGTTAAGGATATGTTGACGCTAAGTGGAGAGTGGAATTGGAATAAGATTGGCTCGTTACTACCACGCTCAGTGTTGTTAAGCATTGCTGCCTATAAACCTCCATCAGGTCGTGATGTGGATGATTTTGTGGGGTGGAAATATGATAAGAAGTGTGTATTTTCCATTCGTTCGACTTATGTTGCTTAGTATTTGGAACCAGATTTAGCGTATTCCGGGACCTCAAAAGGTTAGGGTATCTATTTGGCTTGCTTATCTAAATAAAGCCTTGACCAATGACAACCGAAGGAGAAGTAATCTTACCCAAGATGCAAGGTGAATGATTTGTGGAAGTTTGTCGGAAAGCATTGAGCATGTGTTGCGTTTATGCATACCAACTGTAGCAACTTGGAGCTCGATAATCAGGCTGGAAAAGAGAGACGAATGCTTCTCTATCAGTTTTGGAAGTTGGGTGGAAATAAATATCTCTGATTCTGAGCATTTTGCATGCGATCCCTCTGATTGGCAGGTACTTTTTGGTGTTATTTGCTGGCAGCTTTGGATGAGGAACAATTATGTGTTTAATGCAAATTTTGTTGAGAATGAAAGTGTTTTGGAAAAGAGTACCGTACGAGGGAAAACTAACTCTGTTCAATCTTTGGATCGATGGGGGCCTCTAAGTGTTCTAAAACTAAAACTAAAACTTTGATGGGTTCTACAAGATGATGAGTGACATAAAGTGAATATTGATCGTTTAGTCTTCAAGGTGTCCAGGAATGCTGTTGTAGGTGGTTTGATCTGCAATCAGCATAAGACGTGGATTTCTAGTTTCTCAAGGAATATTGGTCGTTGCTCATTTATCGATGCTAGCTTTGGGGAGCTGTGGAAGGTCTCCAACTTGCCTAGAACCTTGGGCTGAAACGAATAATTCTTGAGTTGGACAGCAATGAAGCTATTCAAGCGATTCAAGAAAATGTAGTTGATCAACATTACTTAGCTGTGACACGTACTATTAAGAACATGTTGCAACTTCCTTGGATAGTTAAAGTTACTCATACCTTCAAAAAGGGTAACAAGGTAACTAATGGGTTAGCATCTATGGCGTTCTCAAGACTAATGGGTAGGTGCCTTTTCATGCAATCGCCAGATAAAATCTTAAAAACACTACATGATTATTCCGGAGTGGCTTGGCCACGTATAGTTTAAGTTATGGTTTAATCCTTCTTTTTGTACCAAAAAGAAAACAATTATAAACGCTATTAAAATTATTTGTTAAAGTCTAATTCATTGTAACGTCAAATTTTTTTGTTACATGGCTATTAAATAAGTATTTTTCTTTTAATTTCAAAACATCATGCTTGTAAATTTAATAGAAAAATTTAATGCGTTAACAATTAAATTTAAATTTTTAAATTCAAAAAAGAAAAAGAAAAAATTCCTAAAAATAAAAAAAACAAAGATTAAATTTCAAAAATACATAAAGCACAAACACTTTATATTTTCTTTATAATTTAACCCAAAAAATTAACTCAACCTAAACATGATGAGAACTATACTAATTAAATTATAAATTTAATTTCCAATAAAAATAAAAATAAGTGAAAATTTAATAACAAAATTAAATCCAATTCATTTATTGTTTCTAATTAATTAGAAGCCAAACTTTGGGTGATGCCTAATTTAATTCAATTAAATGTTAAAAAAAAAAGTAGATAAAATCCAACACCCTACCTATACAGCCAAAGGTTGATAACATGTGATTTATTCTATGTCACATCAAACATGGGTTAGATATATGTAATTTAAGTAAAATTTGTATTTTTCAACCAAAAAGTTATTTTTGTCGATCGAGTCTTAACTTAATAGGTATGGATGTTGTTGTCAATACAAGATGACGTGATTTTGAGTACACTGAAACGCGTTATCCTCCTATTTATGGGTTCTAGATGGACTATAGGTAGTTTTAAACATTGTGTAAAAAAGAGCAGATATGATCAAAACATATAATGAGATTGTTAAAAAAATTTGTACTTATTATCTACTCAATTTTAAATAATTATAAAAATTAAATTACCTCGTTATTTTTATATGGATTAAATTGCTCGTTATCCTATAATTTATTAATTAAAATAGTTATCACAATCATCTATTGTCCTTATTTATTTATTTTTTAATGATATAGGGATTAAATTGATGGAAAATAATAAATTGCTTCTAACCTTAAAATACATAGGCATTTTAGGTATTTATTATATTAATTGAAAATATTCTCATTAAACTAAATATTTATTTATAATAACTAATAACTGTATTTAATATAAAAAATTAAAAATTAAATTATTCTATTTTTTATGGAGTTTACACTTAAACAAAAGAATTTAATTTAATTTAATTAATTAAATCGGTTTAAATAATTTGAATGTGTTAAAATAAATAATTTTAAAAAATGGCGGTTTAATTTTAGTTGTAAATTTTTTATTCATCCGTTGAAATTAATGGTGAATTTGGATGGACGGTGCGTCTACATGCGGTTAGTGTAAAAACAACAATAGTGGTAAAATTAGATTCTGTAATAATATTGTAACGTAAGATAAAAAAATAAATTAAACACACCGTACCAGATCTCACCGTCTATCTAAACCTACCCTAAAATTAATCAATTAAAAATTAATGAAATTAAGGAATGTGGTTATGAAAGCACATGGAGTGGGGTATGTAGAAAAAAGGCACATGCTGCTATTCGCTCCCTCTTTCTTTCGCATCTGCCGAGGACACGTTGCATTTTATTTTTACGTCTTGAAAATGATAATTTTTTTTTAATATAAATATATATAAATAGCCAATTGAGTCTTAGTTTAGATGATGTTAGTATTATTGTCAGTGCAAGAGAGTATGAGTTTAAGTGTGTTAAAACGTATTATTTTTTTATTTAAAAGTTTAAGAGTGTAATTCTCTTTACCATTGGTAAATACTTTTTCGGAAAAGACTTACCGTATCATTTGGTATATAAATTTGACACGTTTTTTTAATGTAATGTTTGGATTATTTTTTAATTAGATAGAATACTTATATTTGACAAAATTTATACATTTTGATACATGAAGATAATAATGTTAATTTTTTAGTACTTAATTCGTATTTTATAATTAATTTAATGAAAATTCATAATTAACTAATAACATGAGTAATTAATTTTCATAAAATTAACCCTAAAATTCGAATTAAATCACAGACATTAAATTGTACGTGACAAAACAAATTCTTAATTAACAATAAATTTATTCTATCAACAAAATATCAAAAAATTCAAACATATTAGCAATTAATTTCTATCAGATCAACCCTAAATTTTGACTTAAACTATGATACCTTTTAATACCAAAACATATAATTTTAATAAAATACATATATTAAATTAAACCAAAATTTAACACAAATATAACATTATAAAAAAATATCAAACTCCGATACTAAATAATATATTAAGCTTTTTAGGAAATTCCCCAAATAACAATATTTATTCTTCAATTTGAGTAAAATAAATTTATTTTAAGTATTTATATAAATTATTGAGTTTAGGGCATAGATTCGGGTGGACCCATTAGGTTTCGGGTTATACCCACAATGTATGGGACAGGTGGAGCCATTTTAAAAAGTGGGCGACGTGTACGGATGCTGCCCTTTCAAACCTAAGACAATGCCCAAGTATTTCTATTATTGTTA
The DNA here is from genome assembly GCF_007990345.1 of Gossypium hirsutum. Lineage (NCBI taxonomy): Eukaryota > Viridiplantae > Streptophyta > Magnoliopsida > Malvales > Malvaceae > Gossypium > Gossypium hirsutum. Next base: position 118,211,251 of record NC_053424.1, on the reverse strand, counting down.
TTATTGTTGTTATTATTTTCTTTTTTTTGATTTTTTTTTCGTTTTATTCATTTAAACAAGACACAGATATTTTGTTAATTTCGAAAAATAGTAAAAAAGAATTTGTGAGTTTTTGGAAATTGATTAATAAAATGATTGGAATAATTTTAAACAAAATTAATTATTAAAAACATAAATGAGATATAATTTAAATTTAAATAATTCTAAATATTAAGTTTTTATTTTTTGAAAATTTTAAAATAATAATTCTATCAATTTCAATTGCATAAATCATTATATATATATATTTTTTAAATACTATTATTAATAGGAATTATGAACAACAATAATATAAACGATAAATAAATTGTTACAAATTAATATACAAATGTCATGTCTATAAAATAATCTCAAAAAAAAAGAGAAAGACAATTTGAAAGTAACTGCGACATTGAAATAATTCAAAAATTAATCAGATATGTATCAACTTGATTAAATCGCTGAAATTTGCATCCTAGCATCGCCATCATCAAATCAACCCAATCTACAAAAAAAAAAGTCAAAAACCTTAAGAGACCTATTGTATCAGTGATGCACAAAAGGACAAATCTCATGTGATTTATCTTTGTCCTCGTCATCTCAAATTTATCAATGACATCGTTGCAATGATGTATCATTATAAAGCCCTTCGAGAATGGTTCCTAATAGATACGACAAACCCTTATATTGGCAAATCGCGTCTAAAAACGAGAACATGACTAAAAATTAAAAGTATAAATAAAGTCAAATTGCTTTCAAAGAAAACAAATTGGAAAAAATAAAAATCACGAAAAATGTGTACAAAATAAAATCACGAAACTCTGGACAAAACCAATGTAATGTGGACTGAAATTAAAAAGAGAATAAAACTATGAATAAAGAATTTTTTTTGAAGAAACTGCGACTACCAACCAACCCAAAGGCTTGCGGCATTGTCGTCGAAGCAAAGGTTTAATTTTAAAAATTGAGCCACTAGGATTTTTTTATGAAAAGAAAAGAGATGATCTATTAAAAGGGAGAATATTTCATGCATCATCAATGAATAATAACATGACATATATTCATTAAATAAAATAAATAATAGTTTGAAGAGCTTATAAATAAATACTAATAACTTTATTTAAACATAATTAAATAATAATTACTTATAAATAAATGTTAAAGCCTTAAACCCTAAACTCGATATCTTAACCATTTAAACTCGATACCCTAAATTTGAGAGTTATTAATATTTATTTATAATTATTATGATTATTTAATTATGCTTAAAAAAAGTTATTCATGAGAATTATTGAGACATGACAATCTCATACTACCTTAGCAAGGAAAATATCAAAAACGGACCAAATAGTACTATGTTTGGCAACAACTGTCATATAATAGACACTACCATACGAAAAGACCTTTCCTTATTATTCCCCAACACATGATGTATGAAAGATCTCTCTCTTCTCGTCACTTAAGTCTTTCACCTACTTACTTTGCCCTCTCCTGTCTCCTCCTCCTCCTACTTTTCCTCTCTCGATTCTTCCGTCTCTCCGTTTATCACAGATAAACTAATTTCATAACCACTACTATCATTACCTTCTTATATCCTCCTTATTGAATTTCAGTATCAACAATAATTTGATTGTCTACATGAAAAATCTCAAACTTACAAAAACCTACTCATATAAACATTTATTATTTTATGTGGTATAAATGTTAAAATTAAATCCTTACAGCTTGTTTGGTTGGGTGTATTGGCATAGCCAATACACCTCTAATCAGTGGGTCCCACTTAATACCCCTTTAATACTTTGTTTGGTTGAGGGTATTCTTATTACAGGTCTAATCCAATACTGACCTAATCCTCAAAATTCACGGATTTGTAATCTCACCCTTTTGCTCAGTTTAGCTGCTGTTTCAGATTACCCTCCATGTTTTACCCCCGATTGGCTTCCCCTTTTATTTTGTTTCTTCCTTCTGTTTCAGTTTAGCTACTTCACAACTTAGCCGTTCCTTCTATTTCTTCTTTCTGTTTCAGTTTAGCTGTTCCTTCTATTTCTTCCTTCTGTTTCAGTTTAGCTGCTTCACAACCTTTTCTTTTCTTTTTCTTTACAACACAATTTACAACGGTGGTAAAGAGTGCGTTGCAGGCGATCCGTGAGAGGGGTCTTCGCAGTTTCTTAAGGGAGCTCAAGGATGATGGCTTCACGTTCGTAGTTCCACTCTCTTCCTTTCTTTTGTTATTTCGATTTCTTATAATTTCTATTGTTTCTTCGATTCAAAAAATGGATAACCCACCTTATTTACTGATTTTTTTCCCTTTCCTTTCCTTCAGGAAATGCTTCTTCGATGGAAACCTTCTGTAAGTCTAATTCTGTCTCTTATTAATAATTTCCAACTCCTTTTTTCTTAATTGGAAATTTATCATTTCTTTACAAAATGGAATTAGGAGGTTACTGAAATTGAAATTTTAATAAATTTTAATTAGAATCAATAGAATCCGACTGGAATATCTATTGGATTTAGCAGTATGATTATTTTTATTTTACTTTATTTTCATGAGATTTGGATAAATAGAAAAAGAGAAACTTTAACTATCCTTTAAATTTAAGCTTACCAAGAAGAATTAGAGACTTGAATGTAAATCCGCTTGATTTGGGGAGAAATAATGGAAGCTAGGAAGATTATCCAGCTTCAGTGAGATGTTTCTGATTTAAAGATTCTAAATTACAGCTTGCATAGATGCAGTGGCTGCTGGGAAAGGAAAAGGGGGAACTGATTTTATAATTAGAAACTGATTCACCGATAAACCATGTGAATAGTTTAGCTCCTAAACCATGTGAATACTTTAGCAATGCCTTTTTGCTTCTAGCTCTAACAGCTCATTCACTCTTCATTTTCACATCATTTACAAATTTTGAACACCACCACAACTTTGCAGCACCCGCAATATACATTACGGCCATGACCACATTGTCGTCGTCTTAGTTAGTGTACACAACCTTGAAATATCGCTCCATACTGAACAAGAAAATTTTGAGTTCTTTTCATCCCTTGCTCCTTTATAGTTTCACAGTTCTGGCACCTTGGCGCGCTTACCTTTATCTATTGTGCAATAACTCGTTCGTCTCACAGCCATTTGAAGCACATTCACTTGAGCCTCAAGCTCCTCAAGTCCCTATTTAGTGACGCTTGTAACATCCTTTGCCTCATCACATAGGTTGCTTATCACTTCCTCAGTCCTATGTTTAATGATGCCAATGCCATTCCTTTTCTCATCACCCAAGCTATTCACAGCATTAGATAGCTATTTTTAGGCTATCTCAATTTCCCTCATCTAGTCAGTCATGACCATATGTGCTTTTAAAGCAACCACTGCAGCCTCAAGCTCTTCAATTCTAGTGTGGTCCTCTGACTCACCACCTTAAGTAGCAACCATCACTGTCAACCTTTTATTGTCCTTTCCCACAACTCCCATAATATCTCCTCTCTCTCTCTCGCTGTTCTATATATTATTCATTTTCTAATGTAGAGTAATTAATGCTACTGCTAATATTCTTGAAATTATGGCAAAGTCAAGGGGTGAAAAATGGTTAGATATAAACAGTAGTGTGATTGAGGAAGACTAGTAGAGGATTTGAAGAGTGAGTGGTCATTTAAGGTATAATCTATATTTGTAGCATGTAGAGTTCAATAAAAAGTAGAGCCCTGTCTTTATTAGACATATTAAATAATGTGAGAAAATTTAAAAGAAAAAGTCACTGACTATAATACATTATACAGTATAAGCTCCCTTATAAATTCCTTATCAGTAATCTAATCTGTTCTATTTTTTTATTGAATTTTGCAGTTTTTTTTCCTTCCATTTTCTTTAAATTATTTATTCTATTTTCAGAATTTGCTGCTTTTGTAAGTTTAATTTTTTTTATCTTCGTTTCCATGGGTAGGTTGGGGGGTTAGTGGAATAATTATATACTGAACCTCAATCCATACAAAATCAAACATTAGAACACAATGTAACATAGTTTACCAAATGAAATGTAAAGCTAACAAGCTTTTAATCCAATTTTGCAATTAAAATTAGCATCTAACAGGGCTCTGTTTGTAAAATAATAATAATAATGAAATTTGGTGGCTGGTTGTTGAAGTAGTAATGAATACTTCTCTAACCATTTCAGGACCTTTTCTCACCAAACTTTTTACCATAAATCCTTCATTATTTGCTACTTTCAACTAATTTCTGAATATTTTTTTTTGTTTATAATAAAGGCTATGTTTTCTGAACTTAGGAGTGATTTCGAATGTGTTTGATACGAATTTATTCAATATTTTCTTTTATGTTTTTCCATAACTTCTTTTGCTGAAGATTACCATTTTTTTTGACAGGGAGCGTTATAGTAATAACATATCTGGTATAATCCCAGAGGATCTTGGAATACTTTAACCGGGCACATTCCATCTACTCTAGGCAAGCTTCAAAAGCTTCGATTCCTGTAAGAGTACATTTTTTGAGGTTAATTTACTTAATTTCTTTGCCCTCTTGCTTTCTAGTCATGTGTATATTGCTAGCTGAACTGGATAAGTAAATTGTGTCTAAGAACATAAGAACAATTAATATCCCGAAATGCTTGGCTAAAATTAAAAGGAAAAAAATAAAAGGGGTTCATTACTCTTTAACCACTTTTTATTTTAGAAATGTACTTAATTAAATCCTGGTGCTAAGAACAAGCTTTGGCAAACCTTTGAAAGGCCCTTCAAAACCTGCTTTTGAATGCCACTCCAGATTTTATTTACAGAGTAAGGAGCAGTAGATGCCCAAAAGTGGCGTGTATATCTGTTGTCACGATCAAAAATGAAAAATCTACAATGGTGTTGTTTTTGCATTTCTGGACATTGTTTTGGCTGTGAGAATGCTTTATAATTGCTAGCTGAACTGGATATCGAAATTGTATTTTTACTAAGAATGTATGTCCTTATTTATAATTTTTTCTAAACATAGTTGAAGAAGTAATTCATGCTACAATTTCTACGCTTTTTCTTCTTCTATTTTTATTATTGAAATTGTATTTTTATTTTAATATGGTGCAGTCCCAACCTCCCTTGCTTGCTTCGCCTCCGGCCACTTGTATTCACTGAGCCTCTTGTATTCACTGAGTCACTGTAAGTTTTTTTGCAATTAAATTATTTGATTTTTTATACTGTTACTGAGATTATTTGCATGATTTTGGTGAATTTTTCGCATTCTTTTATCATGTGGTTCATGAGTAGCCTATAAAACTAGCGTGAAACATAAGAAGATTTCAGATGAATGGATCCTTTTCCTAAATATGCAGCTTACTTTTCCTAAAGATTTCAGATTTCAGATATGAACATAGATGTTATTCTCTCAAGTTCCAATTTCGATGCTTATATAATTGTTATTAAATTAATAATATTCAAATTCCTTGTTTAATTCAAATTGATTATAATATTATTTTAAATAAATTATCAAATTATAAAATGACACTCAATTGACATAATTATTCATAAAGAGTTTGTTCCTTTTTCAAATGCGCTTAATGTTAATTACTCATGTTTTTGTTGCATCAACGGGGAAAATGTTCTAAAAATTAAAATTGATAAAATCTTACTGAAGATTAACAACATCTCAACAAAAATTTAATGAATTATCTATTTTATTAATTGAAAAAGATATCTTATACGATATTTATTTTAAAAAATTTGCTACTCTAAAGTGTGAGGGGATTGATACTAAGTTCTAATTTTAATATGGTGCAGTAATGGCCCGTCTGCCTTTAATTGCACTACGTGAGAGGCGTAGAAGAATTGGTATTGCATTGACACTATGGTTGGAAATCTGTAGAATTGCGATTTGGTTCTTATTTAGAATGGGTGCCAGCCTTAGCCTACAGACTTATAGACCAAGGATTAGGTCTTATACCTTAGATTTTTATGCAAAACGGGATTATGTGAAAAGGCTTGTATATGCTAGTGATGAGACTTGTATTGAACAAGTTAGGATGAATAGAACTGTCTTTTTTAAACTATGTGAGATGTTAGAATCGATAGGGGGATTGAAGTCGTCAAGAAACATGCTTGTTGATGAGCAAGTAGCAATGTTTTTACATATCATATCCCATCACCTGAAAAATCGAGTTATCAAGCATCACTTTAGAAGGTCCGGGGAAACTGTAAGCAGAGCTTTTCATAGTGTTTTAAATGCTGTCATACGCTTACAAGATGTCTTATTTAAAAAGCCGGAGCCAATTACAGCCGATTCTTCTGACACAAGGTGGAAATGGTTTAAGGTATTAGACTGAGTTTTATATATAGCTTGTACGACATTTAGTTGACTAAAAATGACATAATTATTCTAACTCAAGGTTTTATATCATGTGATATAGAATTGCTTAGGTGCTCTTGATGGAACCCACATCAAGATTAGGGTGCCAACAGTTGATAAACCTAGATATCGAACCCGAAAAGGTGACATAGCAACAAATATGCTAGGTGTTTGTACACCTGAGATGCAATTTGTGTATGTTCTTCCTGGTTGGGAAGGTTCAGTTGCCGATGGACGGGTGCTTCGAGATGCCATTAGTAGAAGATATGGACTAAAAGTTCCTCGTGGTACAGTGTATAGTTAGAGGAATTTGAATTATTCATTGAGATCAAACTTTGTTTGCTGAATTAATCATTTTTAAAAAAATTATTTTATAGGTTGTTATTATCTAGTTGATGCTGGATACACAAATTGTGAGGGATTTCTTGCACCATTTAGAGGACAGCGATATCATTTGAACGAGTGGCGTCAGGGTTATCAGCCAAGTTCTCCGCAAGAGTTTTTTAATATGAAACATGCCTCAGCACGTAATGTCATTGAAAGATGCTTTGGCTTATTAAAACTTAGATGGGGAATACTTAGGAGTCCATCGTTTTATCCTGTAAGGGTGCACAATAGAATTATTATTGCATGTTGTTTGCTCCATAATTTTATTCGAACCCATATGAGTATTGATCCCATTGAAGCGGAGGTGGGAGAAGGATTACCTACTAATGTGGTGGATGACGATGAACCGAATATCACAAATATTCATCCATCGGATGCTTGGGCAACTTGGAGGATGGAACTAGCCAACCAAATGTTCGATGAATGGCAAACATCTAGAAATTAGTTAGGTTTAGGGACAAATTGAGTTTGAATTGATTTGTTGATGTTATTTTATGTATCTAGTTTATGAAACTTTGGTGGTCTTTGATTAAAATTCTGTATTGTACTAAACTTTGTTGAATTATAATTTAATTATCTTTTCATTCAGCATGTGTTATAAATTTAAAATTAGTATTGAACTACCGATATAATATTATAAATTGTTCACCTTTTGATTCATGATATTCAAAATAGTAAATAATGTTAATTTGTTTTTTTTCTTAAGAACAATATGTCAGGTGTTCCACCAACGGGTGCTTCTTCTCAAGCTTCTCGAGGAAGCAAGAGAAAATGGGTTCCAGAAGAGGATGCAGCCTTGGTTTCTTGCATGGTGGATTTGCACAATGTAGGAACATTTAATGCTGATACCGGATTCAAAGCCAGTTATTTGAACGAGCTAGAGAAAATGCTAGAAAAGGCTTTACCAGGAGCAATGTTGAAGGCGAGACCAAATATTGAATCTCGGATTAGGTGCTTAAAAAGGGAATGGTCAGTCGTCTACGACATGCTTAATGGTCAAAACAACAGCGGTTTTGGTTGGGACGAGCATAGGCAGCTCGTTGTTGCTGAAGATGCAGTTTGGGAATCCTATGTTAAGGTAAAATGTATTTCAAGTATTTATTTGCTTTTTTACAAAACTTATAACTAATATGATTTCCTCGTTTTTTTCAGAGTCACAAAGAAGCCTCTCAGTTCAGACATCGTTCTTTCCCTTACTACAACCAGCTTACTGCCATATACGCAAGAGATCGGGCGACTGGGAAAGACGCTCAAACAGCTGCTGATGTTCTTGAAGAAATACATGTTGAGGATGATCGTACTACAGATATGAATGAAGAGAGAAACACATTCTATGACTGCGAAGCTGACGTCTCTTTAGACGACATGGATGTTTCCGGTATGGATCCGCGAGGAGATAGAGATCAAGGGGGTTCCTCATCTTCAAACAAGAGAAAAAAGAAATATGATGCTCGTGATAATGTGTATGCTTCATTTGAGGAGGCTGCCACCTTGTTGGGGGAAAAAATCCAGGCCGTTGGCGATAGAATCAGTATGAGTATTGCCTCCGAGGTGGTAGTTCAGCAGAAGTCTGAAGAAAAGATGGAAGAGAAAGCTTCAAATTTATATTCAGCCTTATGGTCAATTGAAGGTTTAACCGACGATCAGCGGTATGATGCTTTGAGTAAAATTCCCGATCATCCAACTCAAATGATCGTTTTCTTCAGTTTACCTTCTGTTGCCCGATTGGAATGGGTCAGAAGATTTCTTTCTCACCATTAAATATCAATGTTCAAACTTTTTGATGTTGTAAAACTTTTGAACATATTGATTATGATGTACAATTTCATTTTCATCTAACTTTTTCTTAGTATAAGTTAATTATGTTTATGCAGAATATAATTTTCAAGTTATATATTTAATAATAATTATGTTAATTTATATTTTACAGTATCATATATTATGATTTGAGTAAATTAATATAAGAATATTAATTATTAAGAATTTTATTAAATTATATAGTTTAATTAAAATATATTTAATAATAATTATGTTAATTTATATTTTACAGTATCATATATTATGATTTGAGTAAATTAATATAAGAATATTAATTATTAAGAATTTTATTAAATTATATAGTTTAATTAAAATATATTTAATAATAATTATGTTAATTTATATTTTACAGTATCATATATTATGATTTGAGTAAATTAATATAAGAATATTAATTATTAAGAATTTCATTAAATTATATAGTTTAATTAAAATATATTTAATAATAATGATGTTAATTTATATTTTACAGTATCATATATTATGATTTGAGTAAATTAATATAAGAATATTAATTATTAAGAATTTCATTAAATTATATATTTTAATTAAAATATATTTAATAATAATTATGTTAATTTATATTTTACAGTATCATATATTATGATTTGAGTAAATTAATATAAGAATATTAATTATTAAGAATTTTATTAAATTATATAGTTTAATTAAAATATATTTAATAATAATTATGTTAATTTATATTTTACAGTATCATATATTATGATTTGAGTAAATTAATATAAGAATATTAATTATTAAGAATTTCATTAAATTATATATTTTAATTAAAATATATTTAATAATAATTATGTTAATTTATATTTTACAGTATCATATATTATGATTTGAGTAAATTAATATAAGAATATTAATTATTAAGAATTTCATTAAATTATATATTTTAATTAAAATATATTTAATAATAATTATGTTAATTTATATTTTACAGTATCATATATTATGATTTGAGTAAATTAATATAAGAATATTAATTATTAAGAATTTCATTAAATTATATATTTTAATTAAAATATATTTAATAATAATTATGTTAATTTATATTTTACAGTATCATATATTATGATTTGAGTAAATTAATATAAGAATATTAATTATTAAGAATTTCATTAAATTATATATTTTAATTAAAATATATTTAATAATAATTATGTTAATTTATATTTTACAGTATCATATATTATGATTTGAGTAAATTAATATAAGAATATTAATTATTAAGAATTTCATTAAATTATATATTTTAATTAAAATATATTTAATAATAATTATGTTAATTTATATTTTACAGTATCATATATTATGATTTGAGTAAATTAATATAAGAATATTAATTATTAAGAATTTCATTAAATTATATATTTTAATTAAAATATATTTAATAATAATTATGTTAATTTATATTTTACAGTATCATATATTATGATTTGAGTAAATTAATATAAGAATATTAATTATTAAGAATTTCATTAAATTATATATTTTAATTAAAATATATTTAATAATAATTATGTTAATTTATATTTTACAGTATCATATATTATGATTTGAGTAAATTAATATAAGAATATTAATTATTAAGAATTTCATTAAATTATATATTTTAATTAAAATATATTTAATAATAATTATGTTAATTTATATTTTACAGTATCATATATTATGATTTGAGTAAATTAATATAAGAATATTAATTATTAAGAATTTTATTAAATTATATAGTTTAATTAAAATATATTTAATAATAATTATGTTAATTTATATTTTACAGTATCATATATTATGATTTCAGTAAATTAATATAAGAATATTAATTATTAAGAATTTCATTAAATTATATATTTTAATTAAAATATATTTAATAATAATTATGTTAATTTATATTTTACAGTATCATATATTATGATTTGAGTAAATTAATATAAGAATATTAATTATTAAGAATTTCATTAAATTATATATTTTAATTAAAATATATTTAATAATAATTATGTTAATTTATATTTTACAGTATCATATATTATGATTTGAGTAAATTAATATAAGAATATTAATTATTAAGAATTTTATTAAATTATATAGTTTAATTAAAATATATTTAATAATAATTATGTTAATTTATATTTTACAGTATCATATATTATGATTTGAGTAAATTAATGTAAGAATATTAATTATTAAGAATTTCATTAAATTATATATTTTAATTAAAATATATTTAATAATAATTATGTTAATTTATATTTTACAGTATCATATATTATGATTTGAGTAAATTAATATAAGAATATTAATTATTAAGAATTTCATTAAATTATATATTTTAATTAAAATATATTTAATAATAATTATGTTAATTTATATTTTACAGTATCATATATTATGATTTGAGTAAATTAATATAAGAATATTAATTATTAAGAATTTCATTAAATTATATATTTTAATTAAAATATATTTAATAATAATTATGTTAATTTATATTTTACAGTATCATATATTATGATTTGAGTAAATTAATATAAGAATATTAATTATTAAGAATTTCATTAAATTATATATTTTAATTAAAATATATTTAATAATAATTATGTTAATTTATATTTTACAGTATCATATATTATGATTTGAGTAAATTAATATAAGAATATTAATTATTAAGAATTTCATTAAATTATATATTTTAATTAAAATATATTTAATAATAATTATGTTAATTTATATTTTACAGTATCATATATTATGATTTGAGTAAATTAATATAAGAATATTAATTATTAAGAATTTTATTAAATTATATAGTTTAATTAAAATATATTTAATAATAATTATGTTAATTTATATTTTACAGTATCATATATTATGATTTCAGTAAATTAATATAAGAATATTAATTATTAAGAAATTTATTAAATTATATATTTTAATTAAAATATATTTAATAATAATTATGTTTAAATATGATTAAATTATTTATTATTGATAATAATAATCTTATTATAATTTAAATAACAATAACAATAATCATTTACCAAAATAAATTTATGCTAAGGGTATTCTAGTCATTTTAGTTTTTTCCATTATGCTATTACACCTCTATTCCATTCAACCAAACACAAGATTACTATTACGCCTCTATTCCATTACATTCAACCAAACAGTGGATTAGCTATTACACCTCTAATCCCAATACACCTCTAATCCAATACGCCTCTAATCCAATACAGCGAACCAAACGTGCCCTTAATATCTACGCCCCTACCCTCGATTATATACATAAAAATAACATGCAAAACTATAATAAATGCTAACGTCTATGTTTTAATGAGGTTAGGCTTATACAATAAATATACTTAAATGAAAAATAAATTTAATTTAAATTTTGGAATTGATTTATTATTTGAATTCCTAAAATGTAGTAAATAATATAAATTTAAAAAATTAAAAAATTAAAAATCATAACATATAATAAATTCAATATTTAAATTTGAATCTATTATTTACAAAAACAAATTACCATTAATATTCACATATATTTTGAACTCGTGGGTATCTTATTTGAACTCACTCTTTATTATCATAAAATTTAGCTACTTTTTATTCGATATGTTTTGATATACGATTATCACATTAAACTTTAGTTAAATTTAATGTCGAGTTAAGTTAAACCTTTAAGTCGAAGACTTAAAGTTTTGTTGACAAAAGGTGACCCCCCAAATCTAGAAGGCTCAAGCTTGAGTTTATAATGTGTGGGTTTCTTTCTCACTATGCATATGTCTTATATGGGTTCTGTTTTTTTTTTTTCTTCCGATTCTCCGCATGTTGTGTATCGTTTGTTGATTCTACATAACATTGTAGTTTATCATACATGTAGTTGTACTTGTTCTTACAATTTATATTATATCTTGTACCATGTCTTGTACTAGTGAAACTTAAAAAAAAAAGCACCTAATTATATTTATTTTTCTTTTAAATTTACTACTTAAATTATAAAATATTTTAAAATGATTGTCTAATTATATTTTTTTCGTTATCTAACTATAAAAAATTACGAAGTGATTATTTCTTTCTATCATCAATTGACTACCATAAAAACGAAAACATCTAAAAATTAATAATAATTGGATGATAAAAAATAAACTAAAAATTTCGATGATAATTTTCTAATTTTTTATAATTAAATAAAATTAATTTAATATCAAAATTTTTACTGCTGGATCCAACAAAAATAATAATATATGGAAGGTTGAATCATGGCCGTTGAAAACCTAAGAGGAAACGAAGTAGATGAAGGACACTTGTCGAATAAGGGGCAGGCGGTGGAGTGTGGGGCCGTGGGGGACGGTTTCTATAGCAATAGTGGCTTAGCCTAGGCCTAGTGATTGTCTAGTCACACTCGTTTTCCTTCTTTTATTTCCTTTTTTTTTTTTAAATATTTTTTTTCTTAAATCTCTTTCTTTCTTCCTGACAATTCTTGCATTTCGATATTAATGCAATCCAAGTGAAAAATAAATAATCATTACTTTTATTTTTTTACAATAAAAATTAGTTTCAAATTTTAAAATATTTTTTAATTTCTTAATGTATTTATCGAATCGAGCCTAATAATTAATCATCCGTATCTTATAGGTCCATTAAAGGGTAAATACTAATTATAAGTTTTAAAGTTGCTTCATACCCAATATAAAAATTAAACTATCGACTATTGATTAAGGTACGAGAGACTCTTATCATCTCATATAACTCTTGAAATTAAATTTCACATTACTCATATCAATTAGCCATTTGATAATTTTAACTGTCGATTTAGGCTGTAAATGAAAGCATATGTTATTTTGAATTTATTAATATTTTTTAAAAATATATTTCATATTTACCTGTATTACATGCATCCAATATGTTTACATTCAAATATAGATATTATTATTATTAATTGTGTTCATTAAAATTTAATTTTATAAAATTTAAAAATAATTAAATGAAAAAAATATTAAAATTTATTTTAAAATAATAAAATTATATATTAATCCGTAAAAATCAATGACACATCATGGACTGAAAAGGGCCGAAACAAATAAAATAAGTCAAAAAATTAATCAAAATGGAAATTAAACTATTTAGTATCGGTCTAAAATATGATTTACACGTGTCAAACTTAACATTTAACACTTTATCGATTAGGACTTAGTTTAGTTGAACTATTCAAAAGTCTTTATTTAAGTCGTCAGATTGGTAAAATTGTTGCTATATGGATTTCTCTATTCGCATTGTTTGCATCAATCAAAATCTCTCATTCTCTTTCTTTTCCACAGTTTAGTTTTTTCTTCGACACTAACTATCATATTGATAAATTTAAACTTTTACTCATTGATGGGTATTAATCTATTGTATCAATCGTTGAATCGATACTTAAAGTTGTAGGGTCAAACTTAAGAAAAAAACTTAACAGCTCGATAATTTAAATAATTTTTTTGAATAATTTAATTATAATTTTATAATTTTTGGAAGTTTTAAGTTATTAATAATTTATTAAACCCTAAAAAAACACTTGTCTTATAACGAATTTCAAAAGAAAAAGCAACAATGGAGTAGGATTTTGATTTTTGATTTTGTAATATAATTTAGAAAAAAAGAAAAAGAAAAGGATGATCAAAAATGGCAAAATAGGTAGCTATTTGTTCCCTCTTACGTCCCATCGTTCCCTTTTGAGGGACCCCTCTGGCGTCCCTTCTCCTTTTTCTCTTTGTTGCTTGCTTCATCTTTCACCTTCCTTCACAAATCACAAGCCATTTGTTAAAAAAAAGAGAGAGCCTAAAATGAATCCTTCCATAGCTTTCCTTTGATATATCCTCCTCCTTCTTCAAACCCACACTTCATTTCTTCTTTACACTTCATATTTTCCATTATTTTTGACTCTTTTGAATCCTTTCTTTGTTTTCCCCATTTATTTAAAGCTTTAGTTATGGTGCTGGATCTTAACTTGACTGTTATTTCCGATGTTGATGACAATTCAATGGCCGGAGTTTTTTCCGGTTATAATAACAACCAAATGGATAGTTCCGGCGGGAGCTTTGGTTCCTCCGTTGTCAACGCCGACACAGCGACAACCGCTGGGGACGATGACTCCTCTTCCAACGCGGCTGCCACCGACACTTTCGGTTACTCCTTCGACATCCTCAAAGCCAGCCGAGAAGAAGAACTGGATAAATACAACAACCGGACAACCATCCCGCTTTTCCCGGTCGACGTTGAAGGAAATGGCTGGAAGTCAACGGGATGGCTGGATCTCGCCGGCTCCGGCGAAGTAGCCGCGGAGCAGAGGATCGTACCCCATCAGCATCAACAGCAAGTTCAGCTAAGGCAACAAGTGAAGAAGAGTCGACGTGGTCCCCGTTCTAGAAGCTCTCAATATCGTGGCGTCACGTTTTATCGTAGAACTGGACGATGGGAATCTCATATTTGGTAAATTTATATATACATGTGTGTATACATACATACACACATACATATATGCGGTATTATTAGCTCATTTTGCTTAATTATACTGTTTAAACTTTTTTTTTCCTCATTGGGTTTTTTTGTCCTTCTAAAAATGCAGGGATTGTGGGAAACAAGTGTACTTGGGTGAGGAGAATTCGATCCATTATTCTCAATATATATATATTTTTTGCTTTTTTTGAAGCTTTGAAAATGATGGGTTTTAAATTTTAAATCTTTAAAAAATCTGGGTTGTTGTTTATTTCTACAGGTGGGTTTGATACAGCACATGCTGCGGCAAGGTAAATTTTTCTTCTCATATTTTGGTCATATATTTTTGAAATTTTGGGTTTTTTTTTTAAAATTTTATTTTGATTTTTAACAGAGCATATGATCGAGCAGCAATCAAGTTTCGAGGAACCGATGCTGATATTAATTTTAACGTTAGTGATTATGATGATGATATTAAACAGGTTAGGGATTTAAATGTGATTAAATGAACTTAATTTATGCCTTCTGAAATAATACTTTTAAATTTCAATTGAATGATTCATTTTTGTTTTTGTAGATGAGTAATTTCACAAAAGAAGAATTTGTGCATATCCTGCGTAGGCAGAGCACTGGTTTTTCAAGAGGAAGTTCAAAATACAGGGGCGTTACGTTGCACAAATGCGGCCGATGGGAGGCTCGAATGGGGCAACTTCTTGGCAAGAAGTAAGCTTCATTTTGCTAATTTATGACCTTAATTTCATTTAGTTAGTGTTGATCTTTAATTATGTTTATTATATATACTTTGGTATATATAAAGTCCGAGCACTCAAAATTTTGTTATATATAAAATCTTTGGTAGAATATGAATATGGTGTATTGTATCGAGCATTATCCTCTGAATATGCGAGAGAAACTTGAAAAAAGTTTTGAGTGTACCCATGTTGCATGCATAGGCATATCAGATGCTCGTTATTAGAATCGTTCGGTTTAACCTAAACAGTCTAAAATGGTATTAGTGTTTTGGTCGATATGTTGTTTTAAGTGGTGACATTAAACTAAGAAGTTGAATTATGAATTGGTAACTGTTGGAAACTTGGTTTTGATTGGTTTATCATAATTCTTTTCTTGCAGGTATATATATCTTGGGCTATTTGATAGTGAAATAGAAGCCGCAAGGTGTGTAGATCATAAATTTTCTTGTAATAGTACCAATTTTTTTATTTCTCAACCAGCTCGATATATGTTGTTCTTGTTTGAATATCAGGGCTTATGATAAGGCTGCTATAAAATGTAATGGAAGAGAAGCGGTCACCAACTTTGAGCCAAGCACCTACGAGGGGGAACTAATCTCCGAATCTGAAAACGGAGGTACTTTTTTGTTTTGAGAATTGTCATCTTCAATCTGCATATATTTTAAACAATTTTTTAGTGTCCTCTAAATTGTTGGTCCTCTTGTTACAGACCAGAATCGAGTTCTTGACTTGAACTTGGGCATAGCACCCCCTTGTACGTCCAATCTCCAAAAGGAGAATGAAAATTCAAGCAACTTTCCTTTCCAGCACAGCTATGATGGCTTGCCTGTTGCGAGTGGAGCAAGGGTAATGTTGATTACATCCTTCAAATTTATTTCAGTTCATTGATTGAAGGATGCATTTGGTTGCTTATATTCGCCCGTTTCAGTTCGAGAACTCTGCTTCGGCAACAATGAGAGTTCAACCTAGTCTTGGCCAAGCAACAGCATTCAAGCACGTTCCGAATTGGAATGTTGCAAACCCCAGTTTCTTTCCAGTTTATAGGGTATAAGCTCCACATCTCTTTGGTTAACCCCTAATTTGCAAAACTATTTCCTACCTGTAGTTCGAAATAACGGTGTCGGTTGACGGTTTTTATTTATTTATTTACAGGAAAGAGCAATAGAGAAGAGGATAGAAGTAGATTCCACACCATGGCAAATCCAAGGTCCTTATGGTGGAACAAAAGAAATGTCACTCTTCCCTAGTGCAGCATCATCAGGATTCTCATCTTCAATAATTACTTCACCATCAGCTGCTGCTGGCCAACTCCGAGTTCCCAACGCAACTTTCCTCCAACACCATTTCCCCCCGGTGATCATGAACCCGAGCACCCCCCATTTCTACTGCAGAACCGAAAGGTAGCTGATTACCATGCCACCCCCATCTTATATTATCTGTAGGCAAATCGATGAAAAAAAGAATTCGAGGGCGTACCGAAATGCCGGTATATAAGAAGGTTGGGCTAGGCTACTTGACTGATCATATTTATTGTTAGTAAAGCTCATCAAAGCTACTAAGCTAATGTATTATATGTGGTTGAAATGAACAACATTTGGTCAATTAATTAGACTTGGTTTGAAAGTGACTTCTTGTTTTATGGTTTTTGAAATCTTTGTTTTATGTTACGTGTTGCTAGCAAATATGTTTAGCCTCTTGAGACATGAATGACTGGCAGATAGGGAAAGCAAAATGTTAGGCATAATAGAGAATTTTATTATCATATATCTTAAAATTATATTATATATAAAAAAGGTATTTCCATAATTATCCTCGGATGGGTGGGCCTTTTCGTCTTGGTCTGACTAAAATTCGATTCGATTTGAACAATTAAGTTAGAACCTAATTTTCAATTTGAAAAATAAAATATTTGAGTTCATTGGATTGGGTCGGAACCGTGTAACCGTTTGATTTGGGTTTTTTTGTCATCCCTAATTGATAATTTATGGTCAAATTATGGTTTTATATTCATTAGTTTTTTTTTTAAAACCCCAAAACATTTTTTATTTAAAAGTAAAATTGTAGTTGTTAAATGGGTATTCTTTTAAGCTAAATAAGCAATATACGTTGATTTCTTTTAATTGGTCAAGTAGGTTATTTTTATTTTTATTTGAAGATTTAGAGAAATAGGTCGATTTTAAGAGAGCATGAAAGATCATCAACTTGGGTGTATTTTTTTTTTGGAATTTTCAAAAATTATTTTCAGCTGAACTCGTTTTTCCTTACATGTCAGTAGAAAGTTTGTCCAGTTAAACACACTTTCATATACTCTCCCAAAAATCAACTTATTTCCCTAATTTTAAAAAAAAAACCTATTTTTTAAATTAAATTTTCATTTAGAAAAATTTAAAGTTAACAAAATGATTATTGATATTTAAATATTTTCATAAAATTATATTGATAAATTTAGTCTTTATTTGTTTTTTTTTAAAGTTAAATTTTACATCAATTTTTATTAAAAAGAATTTAAAAAAATGTCGAATTACATTTTAAAACATATCAATATGACTTCATGTTAATTTTTTTAAAATTATAAATTATTTATTAATATAACATATAAGACAAAATAATATCATATATTAACATTAAAAATACACGGATTATTATGTAGTTTGTCAAGTCAACATCTTAAAAAAAACCAATATTTTAGCCAGTATTTTCCAACTCTTTTTTAAAAGTTTATAATCAAATTTAGCCCCTCAAAAATAAGGATGAAATTGAAAAAAAAAAGAAAATATAAAGGTTAGTAGTGAAATTTGTGATTTTAGCATGAGACAAAAAACGCCTGTTTTTCCTATTAGATAAAGGGCCTCTACTTCCATAAGTCAAGCCAGTAAACTGAAACTATTCACAGGTACTTCATTTTAAGAATAATAATTTAAAAAGAAAAGTTGAAAAAAAAAAAGAGAGAAAAATGTGTGCTGTATTGGCAGTGCATCTGCTTTGTTCAAGGAATAGTAGTAGACCATGCAATTGCAAAAATAAAAATGAGTAGTGAGAGGTGAGGGTAAGAGCAGAGCAGCCATGAAAAGGCTGGTGTACCTTTCATTGTAAAGAATAGTTGAGGTGTTTAAAGGCTTTGATTATACCACAAGTGCATCAACATAGTATTGTTGTAATAGTGTGTGTATTTGACAGCTGCTTCGCAAACTTCAAGGGATCTTTGTTTTTTGTTGGGATAATATACAATTTGACCCCTAAAATTGTCTATTTTACCTACATGGTCCCTGAACTTGTATTCCGTCGACTATGTTGGTCTTTCTGCCCTAACACTGTTAGTTTGTATTGACGTGGCGTTTTTAGCTAAGGGTGTTCAAATGGTCTGTTTGGTTAATACCCGAACTGAATTACTCGAAATGTAAAAATTTTTAACTGTTAACCGAACCGAAATATCTCGGTTAATTCAGTCAGTTAACGAAATTAACCGAAATTTATATGTTTTTGCCTTTTGGTTAAAATAAGTATACAACATATAAAAAATACATTGTTGATGTTCATTTTCTTTTATTTAATAGTTCAAAAAATTTTAAATGGAGGTGACAACAACAAATAAGACATTAGAAACACCACATAAGTCTTGAAAATAACAAATATTTCGGTTAATTACTTGGTTTTGAACTAAATTAATTAATAACTAAAATTTTAAAAAACCATTAACCCACCTTCGACCGAACAATTTCAGCCACTGACCGATTAACCGTATTAGATCGGTTCAGTCGGTTAATTCAATTTTAATCGAACTGTGAATTTCCCTATTTCTAGCCAATCTGTTAAGGGAACAACTATCTCAAGGGTTATGGTGTTAGTGCAGAGAGACTAACTTGATTAGCAAAATACCAATTGAGGGAACAACTAGGTCCAAAAAGAAATTAGGGACCAACTAGATACAAATAAATACGTTCAGGGGTCAAATTATATATCAACTGCTTTTTGTTTCTCAGTCATAATAATTCATGCATGAAATACTGCTTCCAACAGTGACTCAGTCGTCCCTGACTTGAAAACAACTGTTGCATCTTCATTTTTTATTGGGCTCTATGTCTAACTCTTTCGTTCTAGGTCTTACCCTTGGGTATTGTACTGATTCAATGGTTCTACAGCTATGGGGGTTTCTCTTGTATCCATGGAATCCTTTTTAGTGTATCATTATCAAGTTTTTGAATATTTTCATCTTGGTTCATAGACACAACCAATGTCAAAACCCAATAAATTATAAGTCTATATTTTTATAATATTAATATTGAAAAAAATAGGATGAAACAATGCGAAGTAATTATGAATATAACCAATATCTACGACTGCAAATATTTGTGGAGTAGAGATACTCGTAGTAATCCTCGCCTCATTCAAGTATATCAAATAAGTATTCGATTGAGTTGAAGCAAATAATTACACTTTTCCATCTTCACAATCATATCCTCTCCTCAAAATGGGTAATTCAAGTTTTTCTATAGGAACACAAATTTGAATCCCGAAAAAATCATTATTGAAAAGGACGATTAAGAATCCTGAAAAGATTAACCGAATTAAAAAATACTAATGTTCAACAAATGATCTGATATTTTCGATAGCTCTCAATAAAAATAGTGGAGAAATAGGGAACAAGAAGCAGTCAAAATGACCCACCACATTCAACATGCCAGCTCTATATGTTGGCATCTGGTTTTGTATAGGCAAACAAATCATTTATGGAGTATTATTGCATTTTTGAAAACCAAGATTAATCATAGGTTTGGTTCATTTCTTTTCATTTCCACTTCCATCATCAAACGTGATAAACATTTATATAAAAGTTGGTTAATATACCACTTTGATCCCTCTTAAATTTTTTTTATAGTAAATTAATCACAACGTTAATCTTCAAAATTTATACGTTCTGTCAAATTCCTCCAAATTGCTTTACCCCTCTACTGGTCTCATTAATATTTTAACAATGAAATTTTTTATTAAAAAATTAAAAATTATATAAAAAATTAAATTTAAATATAATAGAGGGGCGAAAGCTAGAAATTTCATTTAATTTGTCTCTATGCAGATAGGTGTGAGCCATTATTGTTCACTGACAAAGACCCACGTGTTCGACCCGGTTTTGGCAGCAACAACAACAGTGTTATTTCTGCCAAACTTTTTGTGAACTATTCTTTTTTCATCAATTATTCATATATACCGTTCCATGAAAAAGGACCAATAAGTAATACTATATAAGTACTGGTGAAGGGCATCGTCTGCTAGGGGCTTTACTGTTACTTCTTACTACAACATTAAAGCTGTATGGAAACAGGGGAATTCCTGGTTTTAGGGCTTGGGTTTTTGTCTCTTTTGCTGATTCATTTTGGAACTTTGTAGGAGGAGTAAAAGTATGATGGATCTAACAGTAATTAGATTGTATTTTGTCACTTTTTAAAAAATGAGTAAATTAATATTTATATATTAAATTAAAGAGTAAATTAATTATTTTTATTAAAAAATTTATCTATTTGTATTGTTAAAAATTTTAAGATAATGCAACTATTTATAATGTAGAGTTTGTATTTGATATATAATCAAAGTATCCTTGTTGGTACAAGTGTTCAATAAAGAAGAAGATAGAAAGAGGTGGTAGTAGTGATAAGGAGGTCGGTTGGGAGAAGTAAGGCGAAGGGAGCTTAAGGTAGATAAGGAAGATTGTGTGTTGGGTCGAATGCTTAAGGTTGTTGAAAGGAAGAGAAGATCTCATTATTATTGTGTGTTGGGTTGTATATAGGAGGAGGATCCATTTGTTTGGTAGTGTCACAACATTAACAACTTTAAGATACGACGAATGTATAGTTGAGTAGGTAGTAAAACTGTTACACCTTGATTGTTGTCAAGTGTAATACATCATTCTTTTGTTAAGATAATATGAGATTATTAATCTTAGTGTCCTCTTAATAAGTGCGTGACCTAATGAAGAGTCCACTATTTAGCGATGGACCTAATGGGAGATAAAACATGTTGGTGGTTGGTCACCCAGTGACCAGCTGGATGGTGCAAGTTGGAGAGTCATTCGTACTAACTGGAGGGTGCAAGTTTGAGGGTCGTTCGTGAACAGTGGGTGCTTCCAGGTTGCTCCCCGTGACGCCACTTGTCTTGGATGCTTTACTCGTGAATATGCAATTCAGTGGAATATATTTGGGTGACCATACGACAAGATCGAGTGTCGTAAGCCTGCGATATGGCCGAGCCATTATTTATTTTAGCAATCTCCGGGTCACGCACATGTACTAAGATATAGACCACAAGTCTAGAACTAGACTCCATGGGCATTTGCAATTGGCCAACCCATATATATTTTATTTAATATTTATCTTTCATCAAAATGTTAAATATAAATAACTGTAATATATTTTAATATTTACATTATAATATTATATATCTAATTTTTGTATTAAATAAATTACACTTAAAATTCAAAGAAAACTAACATATTATAATATGTAAAGTGAGAAGTTTTGGGGGATATTATTTGTAGTAAAAATAAATGGAAAATTTGGTAAAAGGGGTTTCGTGTATTTAATTTGTTTTTAAGGGGGTTTTGCATTCTTAAATTACAACTTTAAGTCCCTAGGGTTTCAATTTCTTTCAAACTTTGAAATTTAAACTTGAGGATTTACAAATAAGGACCTCCATGCTTTTGATAGTTTGTCAAAATTCTCTAGCACATTATGATAGCTTGGCGACTCCATTAAGGACATAGAAAGTCGAACCATGAACTTAACTTCTGACATTTAGGGTGTTTGTAAATATGTATGATTGTCGATTGAATCTTAATTCAGTTAGTATTGACATTGTTGCCAGTATAAGAGGATATGAGTTTGAGTGCATTAAAGTGCATTATCCTCTTAAAGGTTGAGGAGGGGCTATGAGTAATTCTAGACATTATATAAAAAATCAAAGACTCGACATTGTATCGAAAATTGGACCACCTAAAATCAAACCCTTCCTTTTGAAGCTTGTAGAGGGTGAGGAAAAGGGAACATTATCCTCCATGGCTATCGGTAAACTAATTTGGGTTCCTTTTTGTATTAGAATTAACATTAAGCCAACATATAATAGCTCTTTTAGTTGACTGACCGTAGGATAGAACCATGCCCAAACCTTCGTAGAAAAAAAAACCTTGTAAGCTGCATACATAATTTTTGTTACATGTGTTTATGGTACTGACTTGATTTTTCTTTGTCTCCTCATGCATCATACGTAGTATTTTGTACTCATGTTGAATCTTTGCCATCCCATATGTTAGTCTTTTATTATTTGTCTGTGTATTTCGTGCTTATAATAGATCATCATAAGAATTACTGTGCCATACAATATATATTGATAAGATGTGCTTTGTTACCGTCTTTGCTTTAGTGTAAGCCTATGCGTGTCTTTTGATGGCCATTAAATCTCTATGATTATATTTTGTGTTGCCTATAAGTTTATCAACCTTGTATATAAAAGACTTTTTGTTTTCGTTTTTTTCTCTATAAGTATTGTTCATATGTTCATGCAACCTGTTAGAGATAGTGTGACCCAAATCCCGTCACTTGTTGAAGAAACAAATATAGTGGCAAAATAATGGGATCTATGGGGGCGAGAGGCCGGCACAAGTTGAATCTGTATAGAATTATTCTTCTTCTATTTGACTTTGATTAAAATAAGGTTTTTCAACCTTTAAATAGATGTAGTTGAAACTCCTCCTCCTCTACCCGTGGTTTTTCCCCGAAAAGATTTTCATGTAAAATCTGTGTGTTCTTTTTTTTGTTATCGCTTTGCAATCGTTCTTCCGCCATTATCGACGTTTGTTATAACACATCCATTCTCTTAAGGCATATAGGATAGACTCTTTTCCACATGTATATAGGAACATCACATTATTTATTTTATGCGTCATGCATTCATGGATAGTCTATGATAAAGCTTTAACACCTTTGCAACGACTTGCCATTCATGTTTATAGGGCCAAGTTACATTGGAAAGAAGAAGAACCCTAAGGATTAGAAAAGCCTAATATTTCTGACATAGAGGAAGCCCATAAAATGAATGTGAATGAGGAAAGGTTAAAGGCAATTGAAAGCATGCATTTCTATAGGTCTATAGAGGCAGAAGGTCTGTGCTTGGCTCTTGATGTTGTCGTTCCTTTAGAAATTGAAAAGTATGATGGAACTAGTTTGTATCTTTATAAGAGATGGGAAGAGCTATTCACAACCTCTATTAATTTACCACATTCGGTAGATATTCCATTTGCTCTCATCGAAATTGATTCCACACGTCGTCTTACCACTACACCTAATGAGAAAGGCAACTCGATAGATGGGATCCACGATCAATTCCATTATTCTCTATAAATACTTCCCACAAACTCTTTGTATAATCGCTTCCTAAACTATTCATAGTGTGAATCGTCTTCATCCTATCGTTTCTGTATACTCTCATGGTGCAAATTGCCATTACAAATAAGTATGAAGTGAGAAATTTTGTTTAAGAGGAATCGTGATAAGATTATAAAATTTGAGGGGCCAAAGTTAAAAAAATTGTATTAAAAATGCTTAAATTAAATTATAAGTTTTCAAAAGAGCTAGAATTATATATATTTTTCATTTAATCAAAAGTTAAAAAGAGACTAAATTAATTCTTTTAATTTTTGAGAGGAGCTATAAAACAATTTTCCCATTGAACCTAAAGAGGTCTAGACCCGTACCTGCCTCTTTGGCTACTCACTAGTTACAAGCAACTCCTATTTTTTCATTTGTGTAACGCTACATAACAAGCAACATCAAGATATCTCATCTATCTTCAACATCGAAATATCTCCTGTTTCATAACTGAGACACATCACCTGCCTTCATCTGCTTCAAAACTTATCGGCTTGGATCTTGAAATCCATAAGCACGAAAGCTTGCAGCAGCAGCAAGTTAGGCAAAAACCGTGGCAACCTCGGTATGAAGACATTGCAAGTTTCATGCTGTAATTCCAGCTTTCGAATCGTGAGCAATCATTATATGTTCCCATACGGGACTTGTTGACGTGTTGTTGTTGCTTTAGATTTAATCGCACTTTACATTAGCCATGTGTCTATGGACAATTTTTTTTTTGTCAAAATCAGGGTGTCTATCATCAGTAGCGGTGATCACCCATCACTTTGACCCCGATCAGATATTCTACCGCCATGCCCGGGCCATGACTCAGAGCTTAAAACAATTTAACTCATCCGGAATCCGAACCTGTAATAATTCAAATTTTACGGTTATAGGGAAAGTGAATTTTCGGGTCTCTATTTCTAAAAAAATAGATTCGTAAATATTTATTAATATTTTTAATAAATATTTACGAAGTCAATTGAGTGGTTAATTAGACTTTAATTAAGTAAATTTAGCTTAATTAAGAGTAATTAGTGGAAAGGATTAAATTGAATTAAGTGTGAAAGTTTAATTATAGAATAAAAAAAAGTGAAAGGACTAAATAGGAAATAAGCCAAAAAGGGCTGACAAATGTATGGTTAAAATAAGTTAAATGTGTACAAATATAAATGGTACACATGTATTATACATGTGTATTTACTTATTATATAAGTAAAATAATAATAAATAAAATATATTATATTAATATTATTTTATATTAATTAATTAAATAAATAAAAGTTATAACAAGTGTAAGGTGATAAATTAATACATGTGTATTAATAAATATACACATGTATAAATAATAAATATTATAATAATTTAATAATAAAATAAAGAAATGAAAAAGAAAAACAAAGCAAACGAAACAGAGAAGAACAGGGGAGAAAGAAAGGAAAGAAAGAAAGAAAGGGAGAAAAGGGAAAATTAAGGTTTTGAAGCTTTAAACTTTAATAGGTATGTTAATTTAGCCCTTTTTACTTAATTTTGATATTTTAAAAGCTTTAGAATAAAATTTTGATGAAATTAAGTTGATATTTTGAAAGTTATTAGATTTCGAAATATTGTTCATGTTGAGTAAAATGATGAATTAAGGGCTAAATTGATAAAAATTCAAGTTAGAAATGAAATAATGATTGAATTGTAAAGTGATTCATAAGTTTTATGCTTTAAGGACTAAATTGAAAGAATTTCTAAATTATGGTTTTATGATGAAAAGTAGATAATTATGTCTAAGTTTGGTTAAAAATTGAGTAGAAATTGAATTGTAAATTATGAGATATAACGAATTTTGTGAGACAAGGTCAGAATGAATTCGAGTTCCCCTGTTCTGACTTTGGAAAATCACCAAAAATTGGAGAAAAATAATTATAGGGTTAAAGTTATATGTTCAGAATCTCTAATGAGTCTACTTAGGAGAAATCAACAGGAATATTATCCGAGTTTTGTACTGTGAGATAATTAATTTTTAGTGAAGAAGGGTCGAAACTGTTAGACAGCGAAATAGGAGTGAATTTAAAGAATAAATTGTACTTAATGGCTAAAACAAAAATTCTGAAAATCTTATGGTAAGAAGATTTGTGAGTCTAGTTTCAGGAAAAATTAACGGATCTTAATTTAGAATTCTGTAACTCAATATATAAATTAGTAATTTATTAATGATTATGAATTGTATTAATTTCGTAGTCAATGTGGTACAGAAAATCTCGGCTAAAAAAGGACAAAACAAAGTCAACGGGAGTTAGCTCGAAAGTTACGGTTTGTATTTCTATAACCCGAACTTAATATTTAATTATTGAATTTATTATTTATTATGTATGGTAGGTGCATTGATTAAATTATTTGAAATAAAATAAATTATGAATATGTGTAAATATGTGAATTGTGTACTAATTGAAAAGTGGTTGGAATAGAACCGAAGTATGATTATATGTGAATATCTGAAATATATATTGGTATTGAATTGTATACTAATCAGAAAGTGGAAAAGTGAATTTGAATTGAATGGAATTGAATGGAATGGAATGGAATTATGATTAATTGAAATGTGTATTGGTTGGATATTGAAATATGAGAAATTGTGATTGAATTGAAAGCGAATTTGAAATAAAAAAAATGATTTGAACACCCTGTTAACTAGTCGGACTGAGTCGGATATAGTTGGCATGCCATAGGATTTGGAAGTGTTCAGGCACTGAGTGCCATACTGGTGTGTTTGGTTGGAATCCGTATATCCGCCAAAGTCCGAGTCTTGTTAATAGGGGTAAATATGAATATTAAGTAAAATTGGAATAAGAATTAAATTTCCTATTAACTTGTCGGGCTAATCGGATATAATTGGCATGCCATAGGATTGGAAGAGTACGGGATTTGTCGACTTTACCGATCGGGCACTTTATATGCCGTATTTTAGGCACTTATGTGCTAGTTACTGTTACCGCTACTGCTACTGTTACCGATTCAGCACTTTGTGTGTCGAATATTGTTACTGCTACCGTTACCGATTCGGCACTGTGTGTGTCGAATATTGTTACTGTTACCGTTACCGATTTTGCACTTTGTGTGTCGAATATTGTTACTGTTACCGTTACTGATTCAGCACTTTGTGTGTTGAATACTGTTACTATTACTATTCCGGATTTGTTCCAATGAGGTACTCTGTGTACCGTACTGCTACTGTTACTGTTACTGTTACTGTTACTGTTCCGGCTTCGGCCGATGAGGCACTATGTGCTGTACTGGTGTGTTGGTTGGATCCGTGTATCCGTCTGAGTCCTAGTCATGCTAATATGGGTAAATAAAGGTATAAAATAACTGATTATTACTGAATAATTGACTGTTACCGGATAATTGACTGTTACTGGATATTAGACTGTTATTGAATAACTGAATATTACTGAATAATTGATCATTACTGAATAACTGATTGTCACTGAATGAATGACTGCTACTGAATAACTTAATAGTTACTGAATATCTGATTTTACTGAATAATTGACTGTTACTGGATAACCAATCAATTGATCGATACTGAATAACTGGTTATTATTGAATAATTGATTGTTACCGAATA
Organism: Gossypium hirsutum; assembly: GCF_007990345.1. Taxonomy (NCBI): domain Eukaryota; kingdom Viridiplantae; phylum Streptophyta; class Magnoliopsida; order Malvales; family Malvaceae; genus Gossypium; species Gossypium hirsutum. The sequence goes on along the minus strand of NC_053424.1, from coordinate 118,183,444 downwards.
ACTGACTGTTACTGAATAAATAATTATTCTGAGTGTTAATGAATATTACTGATTGATTAATTGCTATTAAAAAATAATAAATGATTTGAAATTTAAAGTAGACCAAAACATTGGTTGGAAAGTGAATGTTTGAATTCTCATTGAGTTTGAATAGTTCAATATATATATATTAATATGTTTTATAATTGTTTAAGTGTTCAGATTATAGAAATACCACTGAGTGTATACTCAACGTACGGTTTGTTTCCGTGCGCAGGTTAAGTTAAGGCTAGACTGTTGAATCAACATTCCAGGCCGATCCCGAATTTAATAAGGTAAAGTATGTTGAGTACTATTGATAATGGCATGTACCTAGGATGTTTAATGAGAGTCATTTAAGTTGTAAAAGTATTGATGAAATAAGTAAATTATGGTTGGCAACGGTATATAGTATGAATTTTGAAATATAAAAAAAAATCGTATTGATTCTAAATTAGTTCCAAATTGAATTTACTGTCTATATTGGACTGCGAGGGCCCATTAAAGGGACGACATCTTAAAACTAGGATGAGTGTGAATATTTATTTTAATTAATAATTGAAATTGGACTGTACTGACTGGTAATGTCTCGTAACCCTGTTCCGGCGACGGTATAGGGTTAGGGGACGTTACAGAACCCAAACCTGAAAACTAATTGTATACCCAACTCTGATCCGACCTGACCTGAATTCAAATTTTTCATTTAAAATTGTGATTAATTAAATTAAAAAATTATTTATAAAAACATGCCTAGATGACCAAGTAAAAAAATTATTACACCATAGAAGAAAAAAATAAGGAACGAAAATTAGAGGGATACTTGGAAAAATATATTGAAATGAGAGAAGAAAAGAAACTAACGTGAAATGGAAGCAAATGTGGTAAAATGACGTAGGTAGTGATAAATTTTAAGGATTTTTTAACTTAATTAATATTAAAAAATATATAAGGGTAATTTCATAAATATTTCGGGGCGGGGCGATTTCTAGCAGACCTTACCCTAACCTACCACGAAACTTGATGTCAAGAAAAAAACCCGATTCTATTGGGTCTGATTGATTCGAAACTTTTCGATTTCAGGTTTTTTTTGTGTCATCCTAATATTTTCCTCGTTGCGGGTGCTCTTTAAAGAGGTAAATGTCTGATAATAAAATATGCTCTATTCTCATGAGCAGAGATCGAATCTCCCATTTCGTAATTAAAGGATAAGATAAACAATAACGATCAAGTAAATTTATGATTAAGCTAAGCAAAACAATAACAAATTTTGATCGGAATCTTATCTCAATCTTATAACTTGCGTTTACGGCTACGTTTTAATGATGAATTAAACAAAGTTTTTTATCAGAAACTTATCTGGAAAACAAAACCAAACTTCTACTTATGGTCGACCCATTTTAAGAGATCAGGTATTGTATGTTAAATTATTTTCTTAAAAGAATGATAGTTTGTTCTTAAATATAGTTTTTAAAGAATAAGTGAATTTTTTGACAAATTTCTATTATATTAATTAATAAATTTTTAAGATGATTTCTCACGAAATAGATTTTAAATCAAATGCAATCAAATAAAATCAATTAAATTATTTTTATTAATAAAAAGAACTTTAGGCTGGCTGGCATGTTAATTATTCCCTTACAATAAGGTCCTTAACCAACAAGCATGGCTAGCCATATTCAAATTTGTTTAATTTCATGCTGAAATATGAAATTTAATGATAATAGAACAGGACGGGTTGATGTGGAATTTATTGCCGATTCGGGGTTTTCCAGCTTTATAAATAACACTTGGTTCAACAATGGCATTACATACCAATTCAAGAGCTTCATTATGCAAGGCAGTCCATTTCAAGGATTCGAGTTTGAAGCATACATGGCCATAAAGGCCAAAAAGATTAACAAAATACTTGATGAAGCAATACCATTGCGACATCCTTTAAAAATTAATGAGGCAATGAGGTACTCTCTTCTAGCTGGTGGCAAACGTGTACGTCCCATTCTTTGTATTGCTTCATGTGAACTAGTGGGAGGTGATGAATCATTAGCAATGCCAGTAGCTTGTGCTATAGAAATGATACATACAGCATCGTTAATCCATGATGACCTTCCTTGTATGGACAACGATGATCTTCGAAGAGGTAAACCAACAAACCACAAAGTTTTCGGTGAATCAACCGCTGTTCTTGCCGGTGATGCACTTCTTTCCCTTGCTTTCGAATACATTGCTTGTAACGCAAATAACGTTTCACCAGATCATCTGGTTCGAGTTTTTGCCGAGTTAAGTTCAGCAATAGGGTCAAAAGGGCTTGTGGCGGGTCAAATTATGGATATTGTGAGTGAAGGAAAAGTGGTGAGCTTGAAGGAATTAGAGTACATTCATGTTCATAAAACAGCTAAGCTATTAGAAGCTTGTGTTGTTTGTGGTGTAATAATAGGGGGTGGAGATGATAATGATATTGAAAAGGTTAGGATATATGCAAGGTGTATAGGGTTGTTATTTCAAGTGGTGGATGATATTTTGGATGTGACTAAGTCATCAATGGAGTTGGGGAAGACAGCAGGCAAGGACTTGGTTAGTAATAAGGCAACTTATCCAAAGGTGATGGGTATTGATGAGGCTAAAAATTTTGCCTACCATTTGATGAATAAAGCTGTTCAACAGCTTGCTTGTTTTGATACTGCAAAGGCTGCTCCATTGTATCATTTGGCATATTATATTGCTAATCGACAGAACTAATTACTTGTATTTGTTAATATGTAACTGGAATAAATGTTTGTTGATGTAACCCTTGAGTATGGGTTTTATGTAGGTAAAAGTATCATCCATATATTTATATTAGGAGTCAAATTGTATTTTTTCATTTCTATTAATAAAACGAGTAAATTAGTTCTCGTACATTAAATCAAAGAGTAAATTGGTCATTTCTATTATAAAATCCATCTATTTGTATTGTTAAAAACTAACGTGGCTAACAGATTAACTAGACAGTGACACAAGATGAGTCACGTGTACTTCATGTTGACATATAAGGACTATTTTTAATAATAGAAATGGGTGAAATTTTTAAAAGGAGGACAGATTTACTCTTTAATCTAACATAAAAAGACTAATTTGCTCTTTTTTTTTAGTAGAAGGGGCAAAACGCAATCTGACCCTTAGTACAAGAACCTTTATTTTACTTTTACTATTTTATGTACTATTAGTGAATAATAGTATAACATCTTATCATTAAATAAAATAAAAAAATAGTGGAATATTTATAAATAAATACTAATAATTTTATTTTTACATAATTAATTATAACTATTATAAATAAATACTAAAAATTCTAGCAGATTTAGTTCACAATAAAATCATCGATTCTGGCCAATTACTCTAGAAGTTTTAGGTCTCAAGTTTAAGGTGATAATTCTCTTCACCGATTCCAATTTTACAGAATATCAATATCTTGAATATTTCATGTAAAGATAATATAATTTTTAGCTCTTGAACTTTTCAAACAACGAGTTTCCAAAAACACCACTATCAATAATAAAAATGAGACTTAAAGAATAGATGGCTCAATAGAGGAATATTTTTCAAACGAATTCAAGTGCAACCGCTGTTTTCCAAAATGAGTTGAATTAGGGTTTTATGGTCCGAAGGTTTACTTAGTCATTTCGATGGTTAGTGTAGTCATTATGATCTGGTTATAACGTCTAGGCTGGGTTAGAGAGGCTACAATAAGGTACCTTTTTCCTTTTCTTATTCATGTTTGAAGCTTCCCATGTTTCTTCTTATTTGATCTCGTGGTCAAGAAATTTTCCAAGTATATAAACTATTTGTTTCGATTATATCAATAATCAACTAATTTGAAATAATTACCATATATAGTTTAAGACTAATTATTAAAAAATCATACTTGTATTATTAAAAATTTATACAAGATTGGAATGTCTGTAATTTCATCATCTCTTTTTCTATCCATTTTTTTAAAAAAAATTAATGTTGTTAACAATTAAATTTAAATTTTTAAATTCGAAAAATAAAAATATTAAATTCCTAAAATAAAAATATAAAGATTAAATTTCAAAAGTACAGAGCACAGACACTTTAAATTTACTCTATAATTTAACCCCAAAAATTAACTCAACCTAAACCTGATACCAACTATACTAATTAAATTATAAAATTAATTTTCAATAAAAATAAAAATAACAAAATTAAATCCAGTTCATTTACTCTTTCTTATTAATTACAAACCAAACTTGGCTGATCCCTAATTTAATTCAATTAAATGTTAAAGAAAAGTAGATAAAAATCTAACACCCAACCTATAAAACCAAAGGTTGAAAATATGTGATTTATTATATGTTACATCAAGCATGGGTTAGGTATATGTAATTTAAGTAAAATCTATATTTTTCTAAAAAAAATGTGATTTATTATTTTTGATGATTGAGTCTTAACTCGATTGTATTAGCGTTGTTGTTAATGCAGGAGGACGTGAGTTCAAGTGCGTTGAAACATATTATCTTCCTATTTATGGTTGGGGAGGGGCTATGGATATGTAAAGCCACAAAAATTTGAGCTTTGATTTGTTAAATTTTGTCAAGTGATTTGCTTCAATAGTTAAGTGCTTTGGATATGTGTTTGAAGTCATATATTCAAATCTCGTTTTTTGAATTTTTTGCTATTTTTGTTTCTGTCCCTATTTCTGTTTATTGCGCTTAAATTTTATTTTTACACAATTTGCGCTAAAAATGATCTTGCTAGTTTAGTGGTAAGGAGTCAACTTATCTTTGAGTTTTGAGTTGGATTTTATTTTATTATCTTTATTTTATTTTGAAATTAAAAAAAAAAGATTTTTCAAAAACTTTCCCCACTTTGCACATTCCTTCTTTTCTCCCTATTCAGTTCACTTTGTTTCTCTTTCCTTTTCATGTGGATTCTAGAAAAGGAAGGTCTTCGAATTTTCTTTCTTCCTTTCTTGATTTTGTTTCCCAAAATTTTCTGTGTTCTTGACTTGTTGTTCTTGTGGTACTCAATTTTGGTGGTGGGTGTTGATTGAATTGTTTATAACTCAGTTCTTGAGTAAGTACTTCGATATTTGTTTCTTCTATTACTGAAATTTTTCCTTTCATTATTTGTTTTTTTTGGTAAGTTGGGGTTTAAGTGTTGTGTTTTCTATTATTAATCTTTTGGGATATCTAGGTGAAGGTTACGGAACGATTAATCCATCAGAGGATTACGGCTTGTGAAGGTGTTATTTACGTCCGAGGTTAAGGGATTTATGCCAATTTGGAACCGTTGTGGCTGTTTGGGTTAATCGTTTTGTGGGTTGGATTGATATTTTAGGAAAATCAAGGAATTTATCCTCTCAAATCGATTTGCTATTGTTGGCTAATTCGTTAAGTGTATTATGCTTTTAGGTGCCAAAATACTTGTTTTTGGAACCTACATCGGAAAACTTCCAGATGTGTAACAAAAACTTGAAAAATAGTGAACAACTGAAAGCTGAAAAACTGGACTGTCGATGCCACATGGTTTATGTAACACCCCCTACCCGTATCCGTCGCCAGAACAGAGTACGAGGCATTACCGAGGAGTACAAAACACTTACAGATAATTTAAATATATTTTCATTAACAACTTGTCTCGATTTCATACTATTTCATATTTAAGCTTTACTCACCAAAGTATTTGAAATATCATCTTTATGCAAATAGTACACATGAGGTACATAATTCCATAGTTAAGAATGAACACATTTATCAAACATATTCCACATTCATATATCAATGTCTTACATTTCCATATATCAATAACCGTCATTTTTTCTTGTTTTTCAGATAATTATGTGTAACCATTGATAAGCATGTAATTCACTGTTTCTTCCTGTCAATCACAATTTCAAATGACAAATTCGTGTGAATCAGCTCAACCTCATTAGGTGTTTAAATTCTGTCACTTTGATTCACATACTCATAATTTACTAACATATCCTGTCAAACACAATCTCTGAATGATAAAATCACATAATTGAGCTCAATAATAATAATGATAACATTACTTACATTTATTTTTCCACATGTTACATTTACGACTTACCAACTTGTCCATCCAAGGAACAGCTTACGGATTTGAGTACATCGTGATCTGAAGCCCGAAATCTAACTGAAGCACATAAGTGTTAAACGGAAGCCTGAAGGCTAACTGAAGCACATAAGTGCTAAACAGAAGCCCGGAGGCTAACTGAAGCACATAAGTGCTAAACGGAAGCCTGGAGGCTAACTGAAGCTCATCAGAGCTGAACTGAAACCCCAAAAGGGTTAACTGAAACTCATATGAGTTAACGGAAGCTCGTAAGAGCTAAACGGAAAGCAAACACGAGAATTCGCAAAAAATGCTGAATCTCGTTTTACTTGGGTAATTTACCGTCAATTCATCTTTTTCACTGAAAGATTGTACTCATTTCCTGCGTTCCGTTCCTCCGAAATTCTCAGTTTAATTTCATAACTTTTGTACATAATTTACTTATTTTCAACAATTAACATACATAAATATTAATCACCATTCATAAAATAATATTGAAATTTAATAATATTAACAAATGGTCACTAAATTTAGTTATATAAACTCACAAGTTCGATTTTTGTATTATAGCGATAATCATAATTTCATAATAAATATTCCAAATAAAACATTATATCGTTTCGAATTCAACACTTATCGATTATAATCGGGCATGTGATCAATTTATATACGAGTCATTCATATATTTTTGTATATTTTCCTCCCCCTCCTCTCCATCCATATCCTTAATATACACAACACACTTGTAAGTAACATTATCTATAATTTTCACTATCTACTTATGTGAATATTCAAGCTGTCCATCTATGTCATAGATACTAAATTATTTTTATCTTGAGCTACAGAACTCCAAATTAAGATCCATAAATTTTTTCAGAAACTATATTTATATATCTTATTACCATAAAATTTTCATAATTTTTGGTTGGGCCAATTAATACAGTTTATTCATTGAAGTCTCTCATGTTCTGCTGTCGACAGTTCCAACCCTTCTTCACTAAAAATTAATTATCTCCTCGTACAGGATTCGAATGATATTCCCGTTTGTTTCTCTTGAAAATAGACTCATTCAATATTCTAAACATATAAATTTAAGCCCCTAATTATTTTTATCCAATTTTTTATGATTTTACAAAGTCAGAACAGGGGAACCCGAAATCATTCTGACCTTGTCTCACAAAATTTATCATATCTCATGATTTACAATTCCATTGCTTACATTATTTCTTCTATAAGAAACTAGACTCAATAATCTTTAATTTCATATTTTATTCATCCTCTAATTCCATTTCTACAATTTTTGGCGATTTTTCAAATTTAGGCTACTGCTGCTGTCCAAAACAGTTTTAGTGCAAAATGTTGATTTTCATTTTGCCCCAAATTTCACAATTCATACAATTCAGTCCTTGCTCAATTAACCCCTCAATTAAGATAATTTTCTCAATTAATACTTTTAATAAACATTATAAGTTATTTCATAACTATTGAATTTCAGAATTTCCACATAAAACTCTAACTTCAAACTCTTTTACAATTAGGTCCCAAACATTCACTTTCTATTCAATTCTTACAATAAAATCAACATATAAACAATTTAAAGCTCTAATTCCATGCCAAATCATCATATACTTCCAGCACATATGTATAGAAACTTTCAATTTCTTTCATAGAATCAAAAACTAATGAATTCAACAATAGGACCTAGTTGTAAAAGTCACAAAAACACAAAAATTTCAAGAAATAATCAGAAATTGAACTTACTTGAAGAACAAATATGAAAAACCAGCTTAATAGAACCCTTCCATGACGTTTTTCTGATGAGAATACAGAAAAATAAAGAGAAATCTAGATAATTTCACTTTGGTCCTAGCTTTATTAAGTAAATTTTGCAATTTTGCAATTTTGCCCTTAATTCTCCCTATTTTCTTGCTGATTTCATGCCCTTGCCATCCAGAAAAAATAGAATTTGGGTCTATTTTCCTTTTAAACCCTCTTTCTTTTATCAATTAAGCTATTTAATCATTTCTCACAATTTTGCATTTGATACAATTTAGTCCTTTTTGTTCAATTAACTATCAGAACTTTAAAATTTATTGACGAAACTTTAAAACTAACATATTAACACTCCATAAATATTTATAAAAATATTTATGGCTTGATTTAAAATTATCGAGGTCTCGATACCTCGTTTTCGATTCTAATTATTTTAATATTTATTTTTAGTATACTATTCACTATTTCAAAATTTTTCCTAACTTCACATTTAATTTATACTCACTAAATTAATAATATTTCCTACTCATTTGTCGGATTTAGTGATCTCGAATCACTGTTCCGATACTACTGAAAATTAGGCTGTTACAGTTTAGGTCAATTGGGCCTTGTAGGCCACATGGGCTAGCCAAGTAGGCAAGTGGGCCACACAGACGTGTGAGCCCAAAATTTAAAATTTATCCCTAAGGTCGTAATCATCGTATGAATCGAATATAGCCCTTCCATAGGGTTCGTGTGGTACACATTGGTCTATAAATCATTATTTTTTATGTTCTGTTAGTGTTAAATATGATTTATGAACGCATGAGTAGTATGTTAGATGTGATAGCATGACCTGTTATATGTTAATATTATCTAAATCTGATGTGTAAAGCATGTATGTAATACATGTAAATGATATTTGTTTAGTTCTACATATACATTGGGGTGGGATTATAATTATGGAGGAAGTGTGAGTAGTTTAATTTATCTATCATATTTGGTGACTCAGGCACATATATCTATTTCAGGTGGGTTACGACATTTTGATCATGGGCTTAGTCTGCATATATTCTATAAAGTGACATATGATCACTTAGAGGTATGTGGGGTTGGATGGGTATTTAATGCCCTAATTAGTGTTTAGGGATGGTTGGAAATGGTGCGTAGTGAATAATGGTAGGATTTGAATCTATATCTGTTATGCATTTGAATCTGTATTTGCTATGCATTGATGTCTATATCAGTTCCGTAGTCTGTTTAAGCATGATTATCTAATTTATTGTATGTATTGAGTTATACACTGAGATTGTAAGCTCACTCTCTGATTGTTTGATTCTTAGGTAACCCTCAGACATAAGACGGATCGGTGTAACGAAAGCTCGGTTTTACATATTTGCTTTGCATTTCCTTAACTTTGTCCTATTTAATCTAATTTCATTCCGTTGGACTATTTCGAAATTTGGGACTGTTTTGAATTTTTGGAACTGTTTTTAAATCCAGTTTTTTGTTTTATTTTTCATTTAGAACCATTAAAACATTTTAGATGACATCAAATCTTTATGCAAATTATGGACTTCAAAATCAAATCGTGTTTTCCAAAACTTTATTTAACTAAGAAATTCCACTGCAAAACTAAGTGATTTTACAAGTAACCATCAGCAGAACTAATACATTATCTAAAAGGAAGTTTTCCTCAATCAAACTGGAGTTTTTTCACTCCATGTTGGCTTTAATTATTTTACTGTTTCAAAATGGTTTATGGATTTTCGAACGAATTTAGATAACACCTCCAGATCTGGTCATAACATCTAGGTTAGGTTTGGAGTGTTACAGGATAATTCTATACATTGTGTCAAAAAAAGTAGATATGATTAAAACCTATAAAAAATAGTTTAAAAAATTTGTAATTATTTGCTCAATTTTATTAATTTTTAGTAGTGAAAAGTGTTAGTATTACTTCAATTGTACTTATCTACTCAATTTTAAACATTATAAAGATTAAATTACCTCATTATTTTCACATGGATTAAATTGCTGGTTATCTTATAGGTTATTAATTAAAATAGTTATCACTATCATCAAGTGTCCTTATTTATTTACTTTCTATTAAATTGGTGGAAAACAATAAATTGCTTCTAACATTATAATACATAGGCATTCTAGGTATTTATCCTATTAATTGAAAATATTCTCATTAAACTAAATATTTATTTATAATAATTAATAATTATTATACAATTATTAAACTATTAATTTTAATTCTTATACAATTATTAATTATTATAAATAAATATTTAGTTTAATGAGAATGCTTGCAATTAATAGGATAGATACCTAGAATGCCAATTTATTATAAGGTTAGAAGCAATTTGTTCTTTTTCATCAATTTAACCCCTATATTTTTAATAGTTTATTAATAGTTTAATAATTTAACTATAACTAATTAGGGATGATAATGGAGCGGGACAGGTCGATACGAAATTTATTGAGCAATTCATGTTTTTCCATCCTTCTAAATAACACTCAGTTCAACAAATACGGCACATACCAATTCAAAAGCTTCATTATGCAAGGCAGTCCATTTCAAGGATTCGAATTTGAAGCATACATGGCCATGAAGGCCAAAAAGATTAACAAAATGCTTGATGAAGTAATACCATTGCGACATCCATGAAAACTTAATGAAGCAATGAGGTACTCTCTTCTAGCTGGTGGCAAACGTGTACGTCCCATTCTTTGTATTGCTTCATGTGAACTAGTAGGAGGTGATGAATCATTAGCAATGCCAATAGCTTGTGCTATAGAAATGATACATACAGCATCGTTAATCCATGATGACTTTCCTTGTATGGACAACGATGATCTTCGAAGAGGTAAACCAACAAACCACAAAGTTTTCGGTGAATCAACCGCTGTTCTTGCCGGTGATGCACTTCTTTCCCTTGCTTTCGAATACATTGCTTGTAAAGCAAATAACGTTTCACCAGATCGTCTGGTTCGAGTTTTTGCCGAGTTGAGTTCAGCAATAGGGTCAAAAGGGCTTGTGGCAGGTCAATTAGTGGATATTGAGAGTGAAGGAAAAGTAGTGAGCTTGAAAGAATTAGAGTTCATTCATGTTCATAAAACAGCTAAGCTATTAGAAGCTTGTGTTGTTTGTGGTGTAATAATAGGGGGTGGAAATGATAATAATAATGAAAAGGTTAGAATATATGCAAGGTTTATAGGGTTGTTATTTCAAGTGGTGGATGATATTTTGGATGTGACTAAGTCATCAATGGAGTTGGGGAAGACAGCAGGCAAGGACTTGGTTAGTAATAAGGCAACTTATCCAAAGGTGATGGGTATTGACGAGGCTAAAAATTTTGCTTACCATTTGATGAATCAAGCTGTTCAATAGCTTGCTTGTTTTGATACTGCAAAGGCTGCTCCATTGTATCATTTGGCATATTATATTGCTAATCGACAGAACTAATTACTTATTGATGTAACCTTTGAGTATGAGTTTTATGTAGGTAAAAGTTTTATACATATCTTTATATTAGGAGTTAAATTGTATTTTACCCCCTTTATTATAAAAACGAGTAAATTAATTTCCGTATATTAGATCAAAAAGTAAATTACCATTTATATTAAAAAATTCATCTATTTGTATTGTTAAAAACTAAAGTGGTTGACGGAATAACTGGACAGTGACACATGATAAGCCATTTGCACGTCATACTGATGTATATAGACTAGTTTTTAATAGTAGAAATGGCTTGTTTGCTCTTTAATCAAACATAAAAAGACTAATTTGCATTTTTTTTTGGTAGAGGGAGGCAAAATGCAATTCAACCCCTAGTACAAGGGCTCCATAATACTTTTATCATTTTATGTAGTATTAATAAATAATAATATGACATCTTATCATTAAATAAAATAAAAAATAGGAAAAGACTTATAAATAAATACTAATAATTTTATTTAAATATAATTAATTATAACTATTATAAATAAATACTAAAAACTCTAGCAATTTTAGTTCTCAAGTTTGTTGTGATAATTTTCTTCATCGATTCGAATTTCGTGTAATTTTATTATTTGTGAACAATATATAATTAATTTAAATATCTTAAAATTATTATTCATGCAATATTAAGTTTTGATTTACACAAAATCAATATCTTGAATATTTTATGTAAGTACAATATAATTTTTAGTTCATCGAACTTAACAATTGATTCCACTTTGCTTCATGTACTTTTTTATCCACTTTAATGTTTGAATTTGGTAACTAAATTTATTTTAGCTCCTAAAACTTAACAATATAAAACTTTAGTCTTTAATATTGTGTCGCATCATCACTTAAAAATTTAAATTTTTTTTATAAATTTTTAAGTATAACGTGATACAATCTTAAAATATTGGATACAATGTTTTAATCATGACATATTCAACCCATAAATAAACAAGAAAGAAAGTCTGCGGTTCTCAGCCTGAAAAAAAAAATCTGAATTAAGAGTACTGAGTAGCCATGAAAAGCCTGGTGTACCTTTCACTGTAAAGAACACTTGAATGAGTTGAAGGCTTTGATTATTCCATAAGTGCCTTTCAAAGCTTTTCCCCATAACATAGTATCTGTAAATATTGCATAGCCAGGCGGCAACTGCGTCTCAAACTTCAAGGCTTTTGTTTCTTTAGTCTCTCGGTCATGCATGCATGCATTAATGCTCCACTTGGCTCATGCAGTGATGCCTCTGCTGGTTTGGGTTCACCACTGAGTCCCTGACTCACTATATCATCGTCTTGTTTTGTTCATATTGTTGTTGGGCTCTATGTCAAGTGTTTTTTCTAGGTCTTACCCTCGAGTATTGTTATATAGGGTATTTCTATTTTCCAATGGTTTTTTAGTAAGATATATCGTACTCTTTTGTGTATTTTCCACCTTTGTTCTTAGACACAACCCTTATATGTCAATAGGATAGTATAAAAATTGGTAAAAGTATTATAAAAACCAGTAGATTACATTTTATCTTTTATATTAAAAAAATAAAATAAAATAATTTTTATACGTTAGATCAAAGAGTAAAAAAAAAAATTTCCTGCCTCATACCCGTCCAAGTTCCTGTACGATTCATTATATGTATATGAAACCAATGAACCCTATCCCTTATCTCACTAAACATTATGAGAAACACCAATTTAAACTAATCATCCCATCATCATCATTATCATCATACTCTGCATGCCAGCTCTATGTGAAAACCCTACCTCGTATATATAAAAGTTTCAAAACCCTGTTTTTGTTGATGTCTGTTGGATATGTCTTCGTTTTGCAAATTAATATCCATGCATCTCCATGTATGTGTTTGTATATATATGTGTATGTATGTATAGCTGAAGGGTTTTGAAGCCATCATCATCGTCACTGTCCATGACCCACGTGGTCGGCTCGGTTTTTGTAGCAGCAACAACAGTGTTTGCGTCATTCATATACAGTTGCTATCTAAAAGGACCAATAATTATTACCATATAGTAATAGTAAAGTTGGTGAAGGGCAGTAGGCTACAGTATATATTACTTGGTTGAAATTTGCTATTACTCCTTATATTTTACAAAAATTATGGATTTAGTATTGTATTTTAATTTAGCTATTTTTAGTATTTATATTTTTAAAATTTTTAAATTTAAATATTTACTAAACAATAATTATTAAATTCATTATATTATGTTATTTCCAGAATTTAATATGTCAACATATTATTATATGTATAATATCATATTAACTTATTATTCTTAAATAAGTGTAATATCGATGTAACATCTCTTATCCAGATTGTTGACGACCCTTGACAGTGACACTACATTTGATGCTTGAAAGCTTCCAACCTCCTACTCAAATCAAACTATATCATAAAATCCAACTTATAACAAAAGTTCATTTCTTAAATATTTTCTCTTTTCATTATTTATATAGTTAGTTATAGATTCTCTAAACCAATAAAATATTGTTTAAAAGATTTGATTTTTTTTTATTTGATTTCAAAATATTATATTATGAAAAAATCATTTGGCATCAAAATTTTCCATCCCACACCTCTCTATAAATAGGGATGGATAACAAGGTTTTTAATTCATTAAGAAAACCAAGCCTTAACCACCATGAAGCCTTTAGTGATTTTACTATCTTTCACTTTTTTTAGCACAACTTTATATGCAAATTCCCATTCACAGCAGCATTTTGACACTGGAGGCTTGAGTAGAGAAAGTTTTCCAGAGGGATTCTTATTTGGAACAGCAGCATCAGCGTACCAAGTGGAAGGAATGGCTAGCGAAAATGGTAGAGGGCCTAGCATATGGGATGCATTTGTTAAAACTCCAAGTTAAATGAAATGGTCTCTCTTTTTTCTTTTTCTTCTTTGTGGCCTTTTTTTTATGACTTGAAACAGGACGTATTGCAAATAATGAGACTGGTGAAGTTTCTATTGATCAATACCATCGCTATAAGGTATCATTTTTCCTTTTTTATTTCACATTGCATTACAAGAAAAGCATTCACTTTCTTATTCCTGTGTGAAGCTCCCCATGCTTCCAATTTTATCACTACCTATTGTCTTTCTTCTTGTTTGCAGGAAGATGTTGATTTGATGCAGATGTTGAATTTTGACGCCCATCGATTTTCGATCTCGTGGTCGAGAATTTTCCCAAGTATATAAGCTATTTGTTTCGATTATATCAATAATCAACTAATTTGAAATAATTATCATATACATTTTAAGACTAATAATTAAAAAATCATACTTGTAGATGGGACAGGAGAGGTAAACTGGAAAGGAGTTGACTACATAATAGATTGATTGACTATTTGCTAGAAAAAGGTACGTATAGATACAGATACATACACATGTTGAGCATAGTTAATATAACATGTGGCATGAACGCAGGAATCACTCCACATGCGAATTTGTATCACTACGATTTGCCACTAGCACTTCAAGAAAAATATTTAGGTTTGCTGGACAGACAAGTTATGTAAGTCCAAAAACAATAAATATTTTTCAAAGAGAAAAGCTAATATTTGAGAAATTTTGCTTAAATTGGAAAATAATTTTACTGTGATTTGAATTTTGTAGCCAGGATTTTGCTGATTATGCAAAATTTTGTTTCAAGACATTTGGTGATAGAGTAAAGACTTGGATGACTTTCAATGAACCGAGAGTGGTTGCTGCTCTTGGTTTTGACAATGGCATCAACCCTCCTAATAGATGTTCAAAGCAATTTGGAAATTGCACTGATGGAAACTCTGCCACCGAGCCTTAGATTGCAGCACATCATTTGATTTTAAGTCATGCAGAAGCTGTTAAAAGATATCGTGAAAAATATCAAGTAATTGTCTAGAAATTGTTGTTTTTTATATATTTACGTAGATGTCTAATACACTTATTTGAATGAATTTGATGAGGTCTCTTTTCAGGCTAAACAAAATGGAAGAATAGGTATTTTCTTGGACTTTGTTTGGTACGAACCTCTAACAAGATCTAAAGCTGACAACTATGCTGCACAACGAGCAAGAGACTTTCATATTGGGTGGTAAAATCTCTGATGAATAGACAAATTAATCATCCTATAGAAATGCTTATATGTTTTTCGAAAATATAATAAATGAAACATTTCTCATCCAAAAGACCAAAAATATACCAACAGGTCCTCGTTGTTTTAGCTTCATTTTCTTTCAAAAATTCATATCCAAAACATATTGTTATTGAATATGATTTTGTAGGTTTTTGCACCCTCTAGTTTATGGAAAATATCCAAGGACGATGCAGAAAATTGTAAGAGAAAGGCTTCCAAAATTCACCAAAAGTGAAGTGGAGAAAGTGAGAAACTCATTTGATGTTCTTTGTGTGAACCATTATACTTCGTACTACATATACGAGCCGCATCAACCTCCGTCCAATGTAACTGGTTACCAACAAGATTGGAATACTGGGTTTGCTTGTAATTTCATCATCTCTTTTTTTCATAGAATTTTTTTTTATTGTTTCCTTACTATGAACTAATTAATTTATGTTGTCATTTAACAGATGAACGCAATGGTGTGCCAATCGGTCACCGGGTAATTATTGTGCAATTACATCATCAACTTTTTCAATCTATTAATAATGCTTTTTACAAAACATAAATTAATATATAAAAAGTATTATGCTCAATTTTGACTTTGGTGGCAAATTTAAGATGTTTATCTCAGAAATAAAAATTTGATGGCATTTTCAATCTTTAATATTCTTAATCATGTCAATTCTAGCTCAAATGTCTAATTTACAATAAATATAGGCTCACTCCGAATGGTTATATGAAGTTCCATGGGGTATGTACAAAGCAGTGACGTATGTAACAAAACGTTATGGAAGCCCAAATATAATTCTTTCTGAAAATGGTGAGACGACAAATATTTCCACTCGAATATAATTTTTTTGTTTGTCCATTTTTTATTTCTTTAAAGAAAGTGTATCTAATTATTATTTTGTTTTGTTAATTAACGACAGGAATGGATGATCCTGGCAATCTCACATTTCTTGAATCGTTATATGATATTAATAGAGTAAACTTTTATAGAAGCTACTTAAAGGAATTGAAAAGAGCTATGGACGATGGAGCTAATGTTACCGGCTACTTTGCTTGGTCAATTCTAGATAATTTCGAATGGTTATTAGGATATACCTCGAGATTTGGTCTGGTGTATGTTGATCACAATGATCTCAAGAGATATCCCAAGCTCTCAGCATATTGGTTCAAGCAAATGCTCGAAAGAAAGAATTCTTAGTATTGATTAAGAATACTTTTAGGATTTTAATGTCGTTTTAGATTTTTTTTATCGTGATTTTGGTTTTAACTTTTCTATTTAGAATAATCTCTTTCTAGATTTATCATTTAGAGATTTTGTAATAAATTATTTGGTGGACAAATTTTAATTTTATAATTTATGGTGAAAAATGTTGTCTAGCCATATTAAGGTTCATTCCTTTTTAAAGATACCTATCATTCATTGTATATGAAATTTACTTGAAAGTTATATTTGTAAATAGTGATTAATGAAAAATTATAAATTAAATAAGAGTATTATTAGCATGTTTACAACTTTGAACATTACAAATCTGCAAACTAAAATCTAAATAATTTTTTTATCTCCGGTGGGATGAACAAAATTCGATTCGAAAAAATAAAAAAGAAAATTAAATTTCGAGTTAATCGAATCGAGTTGTTTGAGTCAACTTAAATAAGTAATTCGAGTTTTGAGTTCAAGTCCAAGTTGAATTTTACAATTCAAATAACTCAAATAATTCGAATATTTCTAATAACATATTAATGTAAATACCCCTTTGGTCCTTTTCAATTTTTAAAATGAGCAAATTAGTCTCTCTCTCAACAAAAATTACAAAAAAATTCAAAAAAAAATTAAAACTTAAAATATTTTTAAAAATTTTAACATTTATACTTTTAAAATATTATAAAATTTTAAAAAAAATTCTAAAGCATATATAAAGAAACTTAAAATTTTAAAAATTTTCTAAAAAAAATAATTTTGGGACCTAAATAAATAAATTAATTATTCAAGCTTATCTTATTATTTTTTAATATATATAGTTTCAAATTTATGTGCTCAAACATGGAATTAGTTTACTGCAATAATATTTTAATTGACATGTTTAGTTTTTTAATATAACTCGAACAATTTTACTTGATTCGACTCGACTCGATTCGTAAACATTTCAAATCAAATTAGGATGATAAAATACGATGATAAAATACGACTCGTTAACTCAAAATTTTTTCACTTGATTCGATCAAAGGCTCACCCCTAATCTCTAACACTTACTATCAAATCAATTAGGATTTAAGGTAAGCTCTGCTACTCATCAATTGGTATCGATCAACCATTTTGATCGTCGAATTGTCGCTTGAACATCACTAGTTGGACTTTAAAAAAATTTAACAATTCAATCACTTAAATAAAAACTTTCTAATAATTTATTGACTTAAATAAAAAATTTTAAATAATTCAGTAACTAAAACGTAAATTTACTAATAATTTAATGATATTGAATAAGCCTTACCCATTAAAAAAATATGAAATAAGAAAAGTATTCACTCAAAATTTGTGATCACAAGCTGAGAAGTAGCCATCTCTTTACTTGAAAGATGAATTATGACAATAACATCACATTGCCATGTCCACCATTATTGTTGCACCATCACATCTCCTTACCCCATGATTAGAAGAAATAGATCTTAGGTACATTAGGATATAGGGTCGAAGGGACTGGAGGATATAGGGTTGTCTAAGGATTAAAATGAGAATTTGGTATTAACTAAAATTTCATTTCAAGGAAAGTTCTGGACATCTAATTATAATTTTAATTATTTTATTGTGAAATTACGATTTAATCTTTATATTTTAATAACATAATCTTACCTTATTGTTTTTATAAGAAAAATAATAATATGGTGGTCCATAATACGTCCATTGCAACTTATAGATGAGTTTTCTTTGTCATAGATGGTACCTAATAGTACTTAAAACATTTTTTTTGTCACAAATGGTACTTAATAGTTCTTTCATAAAATAAAATCAGTGTTTTAGAATCGGATTTGACTGATTGGCCGGTAGATCGAACCGATTGGACTAAGAATCAACTTGGGTACTGGTCCAAAAATAATTAATACAGATCAATTGAATTAAACTAAAAAAATTAATTGAACCGATTTTTCTCTATTTTGTAATTTTTTTATTTTTTTATGAATTTTTAATAATTTAGTTAATCGAATCGGACAAACCAATCAAATCGAGAATCAGTGGCATGATCGGTTTAACCATTGATCTGATTCTAAAACCATTAATAAAAACCATGTAACCCAAAAGAAGTCCAAGTGAGAGGAAGAAAAAAGAAAGAAAATATAAAGTAAAAAAGAAAATAATTTTTCTGTTCTTTTTACTGCATGATAAATTTTAATTTGATACTTTAAAAAATAGATTTAACGATTGAACTAACAGAAGTACTAATCCGAGAAAAAAATAATTTAAGTAGCACTTATGACAAAAAAATATTTAGGTATTATAACGAGAAAACGATATAGTTTAAGTACCAATTTACAAATTTTGAGGTATATAATTTTTACTCAATTGAATTAATATTTAATTGACCCGAGACATTAATTCAATTAAAAATTTATTTCCTTCTATGTAAGCATTATGTCATTAATGACATGAATAAAAATACGTCATAGCATTATCATAAGTTTGAATGTACAGCTTGCTTTCTTTTAATGACGTGAAATATTTGGAGTAAACTAATAGAAAGCATCAAAGTTTACCCAGAATAAATTTAGGGTAAATTTTATTTAAAGTTACTGAATTATTAGAAGTTTACATTTTGATCATTTAACTTCGAAAAGTTCTAAAATGATCATTAAACAATTTAAATTTTTTTATTTAAGTTACTTTCTCTCCTCTTCTACAGTTTAATTTTTTTCAAGAAACAATTTTGAATGTCATCAATTTACAAACCAAAATCTAAACAACTTTCTTTTCTGATCTTCGATATTAATCATTAGATCAGCTTGGATCTAAGATTTTTTTTTTTTACTCATCGATGAGTTTTGTTCCATCATATTGATCATTAAATCGTCGCTCGAAAATATTCGAATAGTCTTGTGACTATTTTATAAATTTTTAAAGTTCAGCCATGAAAATGTAAACTTACTAATATTTTAAAAGCTTTAGTGTAATTTACTCATAAATTTAAATATTAATGTAAGGAAAAAGATATTATTTATGAATAAAGCTATAAATAATAATAAAAAGGAAAATAAAAAACGACGGCGTTTAGGTTCTTTTTGACAGAGTGAAAATCACCGAACAAGTGGTCAAATAAGAGAGCAGAGTAGCACATAAAAACCGTGCCTCTCATAACGGAACACCTTCAATATATTATTTTTAAAAATAAAATAAATAATAAAAAGGGAAAACTCAACGAACGGTGTTGATAAAACCTGGTTGGCTCATCAGATCTGATCTGAGTCGACTTATCTTTTTCCTTTCTTCTCCAGCGTCCGATTTTCCCTTGAAAATCCAATCTCTTTCACTCCCGCCCTTTTCCATTTTTCTTTTTAATCAATTTCAATTTTTTTCCCACTTTCTGGTAATTTTCTCCCTTTTTTTTCTTCCTAGGGTTTATCATTTATGTTTAGAAAATTAGAGATATTTTGATTTTAATTAATATTTATTATGATTTTCGATGATTTATTGGATGAGTTAGGATTCTTTACATGGCGACGTCGGCACCGGTTCCGGCGAGTCCAGGCGGCGGTGGAAGTCACGAGAGCGGCGGCGAGCAAAGCCCGAGATCCAACGTGCGAGAACAAGAGAGGTTTCTCCCTATCGCTAACATTAGCCGTATCATGAAGAAAGCTCTCCCTGCTAACGCTAAGATCGCTAAAGATGCTAAGGAGACCGTACAAGAGTGCGTTTCGGAGTTCATCAGCTTCATCACTAGCGAGTTCGATTCTTTTGCTTATTTTCCTTCTTTCTTTTGTTTTTCATTTTTTTTATTAATTTTGGCTTTTTATTAACTGTTTTAGCTGAATTTTGTTAATTTCATCATATGAAATTTATTTATTTTTAATTGTAAAATTGGGCATGAAATTGATGTGCAGAGCCAGCGACAAGTGCCAGAAGGAGAAGAGGAAGACAATTAACGGGGACGATCTTCTCTGGGCTATGGCAACTTTAGGGTTTGAAGATTACATCGATCCGCTTAAGATTTACCTTACCAAATATAGAGAGGTAATTATCTAAAAACTGTTCTTTGTCATTTGATCCATTTTTACCCTTATGGTTATTTTGGATGTTTATTTGTGACCCTTTAATCTAAAGTAAAACTTATTATCATCCTATATGTTAGAGGCAGAATCAAATGACTTCGTAAAAACTTAATAGGTATTTGACAAGTGTATAGATAATAGTGAATTAACAAAAAGAAATTTATATAGGTAATTGTCCATGTGAAAATAATGGCAAATAAATTTGGCTTATGGATGGTGACATATATGAGATTTCAATTTTTTTTCTCTGAAACCAAATGGGCCCTCTGGTTTTAAATAATTGTGTATTCTCTGACTTCTATATTGGTTTTGATAGCTAATTTTTTTGTTAAGTTGTATTGGACTGATTTTTGTTTTTTGGCGTGTATGTGTGGTTATTTTCATGGTCAATTTGGGTCATTGCAGATGGAGGTGAGTTAATGCTTTTCTCTACAAATCAAGTTGCTAATTATTAAATATTATATTGCCTCATATTTGTCTCCTCTAAGCTACCTCTCTGATATGGCTTTGTTTTTCAAACTATGTTGTTTGGTAGGGTGATACAAAGGGTTCGGTTAAAGGTGGAGATACATTTGCTAAGAAAGATGTCCAACCAGGTCCAAATGCCCAGGTAGGGTGTAAGGTTTTTTTTTTTTTTTTTTTGTTTGAGATTTCTCCTGCATTCATTTAAGTTTTGGTCCTCACTCATGCATTGCACATCTTTTGTTCCTTTCTTAAAATTAAGGTCGTCCCTACACAAATTATGCCATCTTTTTCTTTGATCTTTCTGGTAAACTAGACAAGCTTTGACATCTTATTCCATCTTCTGGTAAATAATTCTCACAGCTTGCTCATCAGGGTTCATTCTCGCAAGGTGTTTATTATGGGAATTCTCAATCTCAAGTAATCTCTCTCTCTCTCTCTCTCCCTCTTTTTGTGCTGTGGAACCTATTAATGCATAAACACACTAGTGACTCCTTACATATGGCAGCTTGTGGTTATCCGTCTCCTTTTTGTTTGGTTTTGGTGTCTCATATGGCAGCTTATGCTTGTTAACGATCATAACCTAGCCTGTCAAAGTACAAGTGGTGAACATTTTTTATTTGCTGAATGCTTGTCGCTTAACCTGATAATAAATAACCTAATAACATTAGTTTGTCAATGAAACCTCAGAAAGTATCTTCACAGAGTTTAATAGCTATTTGAGTATTGTACTACTACTACATTTATTTCCAAACTATCCGTGATGATTCATTGTTGTTGTGATGCATCATCTTCCATCAATTTTGCTTTAGGGTGTGCTTGGTTGAGTGAAAAGAGGGAAGGACCAAAAGATGAGAGTGGAAAAGTTGAAGCAAAATAAATTTTGAGCTTACTTGATAAGAAAGAAAAATGAGAGTAAAGAAAATAAGAAAGACGAGTATTTTCCATGATAATGCATAAAAAGAAATCATTTTAAATTGGAATGACAAGAGGAGACAAAATGAGAGAGATATAAGTAAACATTATACATTTGTTAAAATTTTCATTTTTCCATCTTTTCTACCAAGCACTCTAGTGAAAATATATATATAATGCTTATATCTTTCAATTTTCTGTCTTTTCGATGTTCTTTTCACCCTACCAAGCAAAGACTTGATGGTATTACTCGATGATGTTTAAATTTTAAGAAAGAAATAAAATTTAGTTGGTCAGTCCGGTTCTAATATCTCTTAACTTTTGTAGTCACAAGCCCATATGATGGCTTCTGATGCCCGGCACTGAGAACGAGACCAAATCCTTCTTGAGCCAATTTCATCATCCAAATCTCATTGAATTATCATGTTTCAATGGTGGCAAAAACAGGTGTGAAAAACTGACATTTTGGATGGTTCAGATCATCCTTCACATGTAAGCTGTTAATATCAGTATATTTGGAGTAGATTGAGTTGTGTGAAAGAAATGGTGTAAATGTTAAGAGGGTATTATTGTAGATTTGAACTGTTGGAGAGAACATAATATTGTGTTATTAATGACATTGTTTAGGGAACTTGGTAGTTTATGTTCATCATATATTTATAACTGAACAATTTAAGGTTCAAATACAATGTACAAAGTTTATTTATGTGATTGCTGATTTCTACTCTTTGGATATTGTTATTGTTGCCAAATTTGGTGATTGTTGATTTCTACTATTTTATGTATCTCATTTTTATGGAATTGTATGATTTCTTGTCAAATTTAGTGATTGTTGATTTCTACTCTTTTATGTATCTCTTTTTTATGGAATTGTATGCTTTCTTATTGTGGAAAAAAATTGGAGGACAGGGTAAGGATTAGCTTAGAATTTTTATTGGGTTACTTTCTGAAAAGTTTGGTTTGGAAAAGTAAGACTTTTGAAAATTGTTGTGCAAAAAAAAGTTTAGCATTTATATCAAAAAGTATTTTGAAAAGTAAAAAATAAGTTATTTTAAATTATATTTAAAATTGTTGAATTTAAATATTAAATGTTTTTTTAAGTAATTAATATAAATTATTTTTAATATTTAATTTGAACATATAAATTATATATTAGATATTAAAAAGGTAAATTACACTAGTAGTTACTTAACTATTAGTATTTTTTTTTTTGTCATTTAACTATTCGAATTTTTTCTTTTATGGTCATCAGCTGTTAAATTACTTATACCAATAGAAGGATGTAGTAGTTTTTAAATTGCCATAATAGTAATTTTAACCCTCAAAATTTATATATTTTATCAATTTAGTCTTAATTATAAAAAGTAATTTAACTCTCAACATTTACACATATTTCGGTCTCTTTTTTTATTGTTTTACTTTTATTTGTGACATTAATGATTAATTTTAAAAGAATAAGAAAAAATAAAAATTATTATCTTAAATTTTTTAGGTGGTTTTATTTTTGGTATATTTTCGATCAAATTTAGATTTAGTTGATAAATTTATTTTTTTATTATATTTATAATCTAAGTTGATATTTGTTAATTCTAAAATAGTAATATTACATCTTCGTAATAATTATTTCTATCACTCACGATTTTTAAATTTACAAGAGTTATGTTTATACACTATTATAATATCTAAAATATGATTCATATATCAAAATTATATTTTACAAAAAAAAATTATATTAATTGCTTAAAATTATTTAAAATCGATATTTCACATATCACAATATTAACAAATTTAAATATTATTTAAATTATCTTTATAACATCGTATCTAAAACAAACACTTTTTTAGAACGGCTAAAACAATTATTTTAACTTTTCACAACATTTTTTAATAACAGTTTAATTAAATTATCCTAATTACATACAAACATATATTAATCGTATATTTATTACATTCTTTTTTTCAACCCAATCATTTATTATTTTGACCCCAAACTTAACCAATTTCCCATTAATATATACAGCTGTTTTACTAATAAATATTGGCTGCAAAATGCAAATTTAAACCTTAAAAACGATATTATTGAGAAGATAACTACGAACCTTATACATAAACTGTAAAACCAACCAATTATTTTAAACTTGTGCAGTATGGAGAGCTCTCATACCTCTTTGGTAATGCTCCCAATGTATGATTTCATAATCTTTAACATGCTTGAAAAGTCTTGGTCTTTCCTCATTCACTAGACCATCTTGGGGTCCAATCTCTTTGTTTTTCTCTGGTGTGTAGAAAACTGCAATTGATGTCCTCACTTTCTCTTTGTCTGTTATTACTCTATGAACTGGGCTCTTGAATATCCCATTTGTCATTATCTGTCACAAATTTCGAATATAAAAAGTAAAACAATATGAAAAATATTCTTTGAAAAAATCATAGTCATCATTATTTTCGTGTTTATTTCTTGTATTATAATCAAGTAAAAGTATCATAGATGACATTGTACTAGGAATAGGATTATATTTTAGTCCATTTATTTAAAAAAATAGACAAATTAATTATTATATGTTAAATCAAAGAGCAAATTGATCCTTTATATTAAAATTTTCATCCAAATCTACTGTTCAAACCGTATTGCTAATAGAATAACCATAAAGTTACATGTGACGTGTCATGTGTACTTCGTTCTGACATACAATGACCAGTTTTTAATAGTAGATATAGATAAAAATTTTAACAGAATGACTAATTTGCTCTTTGATATAATATCTAGAAATTAATTTATCTATTTTTTGACTAGAGGGATCAAGTCAAAACACAATCCGATTTTTAATATAAAGGTCCACATTACACTTTTATCATCATAGTTGTGTATGTATGTACGCCTACCTCCATTTGATCACCCATGAGGATGAAGAGGGCATTTGGTACGGTGGGAACAGTAAGCCATTGTTGATTTTGTAGGATTTGAAGGCCTTCAATATCTTGCAAGATGATGGTGTAACCTGTGCCATCTGAATGAGGTTTTAAGCCAAGAACAATGTCAGGCCTTTGACAACATGGGTAATGGTTAAACCTTGCTTGCAATGTTGCTCCTTCACCAAATTGTTCCAAGAAGCAGTTTTCCTCTAAATGCAATGACTTAGCCATGGATTTTGAAACAAGCTTTGTCACCATCCTCATCTTGCATGTGTAATTTTCTAAAATTTTGCTGCAATAAAGAATGGTGGGTTAGTCACATCTTCACAACCATGAAGCCTGTTATGGTTGCGCATAAAAGTCCGTGATCAAAGTACATAAAACAGTCTAAGACAATCATTTGAGTAAAGGAAAACTATATTCATATAACTAATTTATTAGAAAGTTTACGTTTTTGTCAAAAAGATACAAAATAGTTACTAAACTATTTGAAAGTTTTTGCTTCTTAAGTCATTGAACCAAAATCACTTGCCAGTTAAGTTTTTTTTTAAATTTGGCTAGCAAGCTCTTAGTGACAATTTGACAATCGATGTGGTGGATTAATACCTATTGATGAGTAGAAGAACATATCTTAGATCCAAGTTGAATTGACAGTCAATATCGAAGATTAGAAAAGAAAGTTGTTAGATTTTGGTTCATTTATGATTCAAAATTGTTTTGTAAAAAAAGCTTAATTACAAAAAAGAAAGGAAAAGATTACTTTTAATTAGTGCAGACGTGCAATGGTGCAAACAAATAATATCATACAACAATGATTTTAAGACTCTCATAGTGAAAAACCATCGAGAAACTCATGTTATGCATAGGTGTACTCAAATTGAATGAAAGGGGAAAGGTCCAAGAATTTCAATACCCTTCAATTTAAGCCATTTTCAACATAATGTTTACTTTTTGACCCCTCCAAAGTTTTAAATTTTTATTTTGACCCAATATCGAATTCCTAGTTTTGCTCCAAGGTAACTCACCTGAATGATTGAGGGTTTTGAGGCCAAAACTTGGGGACCCTTAAATCATAAGGGTAAACAGTGAGAAGCAAACGATCTTGCCAGTCAAGGAATTGACCTTGTTCAGGTGAAGGATCACCTCCATATCCTTCCATCTCTTCCACTACTCCTTTGCTGTATTTCTTCTTCTCTTCCATTGACTGTCGAAAGAATTCCCTCGTCACTTGCTGAATCTCATCAAGAAATGAACTTGGTATCCCATGATTTATAGCCTGAAACAAATTAACCATCCTATTACATACATCTCAAAAAATAGGTAAATTATTTTATACATATTAAATACTTGTAGGGACTAATTTTTAACAACAAAAATAAATAAAATTTTTAATAAAGTGATTAATTTACTCTTCTTTCTAATTAATTTATCTATTTTTTTTTAAATAGAATGGAGTAAAATGAAATCCAAATAAGAGAGTTTTTAATGGTACTTTTAGCTCTAAAAAAGAAAAGAAAACTGGGTTTACAGTGTTGAATTCCAAACCTGAAAGCAACCCCAACAGCATAGTGCTGATTTCAGCTTCTGCAATTCTTCTTCAGTGCTTGATGATGAGAGGAGACTAAGGTCGATAATAGGGATTGGAGCTAACGGGGAAATTGGAGCATTTTGAGCATCTTTTTCATCTCTACAAATGTAAAGTGATACGGGTTGTTCGCCATTGACGACCATTTCTTGAACTCGCCTTGACAACAGCACCTCAGCAAGGGTATTTGAAGAACTCGCCATGTTTGATACTACTAAGATTACTCGGAAATCGCTTTGTATTAACAAGGTCAAGTTAAGTTTATAAGGTAGGCGTTGAGGGGTATCAAACAGAAATAATGACGTCTATGTCACACTATTAATAGTTTTCCGTCGTATCAGTAATTCATTCTAAATTTTAGTATTTTTATTTTTAAAAAAATTAAACCTAATTAAAAATTCTGAAATTTAGAACAAAATTATTGATGTGATCGGAAATGTATAATATCTCTATTTCTATTTCATACTATCTGTAAATTAGTTTCTCTTTTTTTTAAATGTAATTATAAAATAAAATCAATTAAGGATAAATTGCGTTTAAGGTCACTAAACTATTAATAAGTTTACAAAATAGTCATTAAATTATTTAAAAACTTTTATTTAAGTCATTAAATTGTTAAAATCGTTATTGTACTTGTATGACTTTCTTTGTTCGCATTTAATATTGATTTTGACTCCAAAGGTATCTATTGGTTGATACAAAAAGTATGATAACAACATTGAGGAATATATTTAAAGAAAGAAATACTTCGATTTATTTTTAAATTGGATAAATATAATTATATATGTACGTAATATATGTACATAAAATGATATTATATCAATAATTATATAGATAATTTATAAAAAAATCAAACCAAAATTTTATATATAAAATTACATATTAAATTAAAATTTATGTATAATTTTAAAATTCATCCCTATAGCTTGTGTACGAGGGTCGGTTAAACCTTCAATGACACTTGATTGGACCAAACTGAAAGATAATTTTTTTTTGTATATTTTTTCTGAATAGATGTTTAGATATTTTTGTGCACACCCCTTGATGACCAGAGGAAAAACGTAAGCAGTGATGTAATTTAATTTAATTTTTGTGAAGCAATTATTTACGTATTCTTTAGTTTTTTTAATTATAAATAATAAAAAAATTAATTTTTTCTCAAAATTAATTTTTAGACCATGACTTTAACTAATATTTTGAAAGTGTGGTAGCCCGTCTTTGAAGATTAATGATTTATTACGGATTGGATCCAATTGAATCAAACGAATCAAAAATTTAATTTAAAGAGATTCGATAAAATAAATTGAAGACTTATCTTGAATATCTCTAAAATATTCTAGACTTTATTAAGATATTCTTGATGTTGCATTTGTTGTGCTTGGGTGGGAATACAGATTGTGCTTAATTCTTTATAGTACCAAGTCCGATATACTTTATGCATCGAGATTTTAACACTTAAATTGTTCTATAAACAAATTAGTCGTTGAATCTTAATTTTGTCAAAATCATAAATAATAATGGAATTCATACTAACAAGAAAGTGAATTAACGTTGTTGGATTGTGTGCCATCACTATAGAGTGCCTACGCATATCAAGCCAAAAGATGCTTCAAAATCTTGAGACTTGAGGTTGAAGTAGGCATCAATATTTAAAAGATTATTGTTAATCTAGTGCGGTATTTTGATACTGGATGCTCTCACCACATTAATAGTAACATCGTTATAGTACCTAATATCACCGTCACCGTTATTTTTACACTAATTGTAGGTAAACGTATTGTCCATCCAAATGGGCCGTTAATATAAGTTATAGATGAGTCTATAATACCAATTTTATGTCTTTAAAATTTAATGAGGTGTCATTATTTTATTGAGGCTTAAAAAGTAATGTGATTCTAATATAAGTTACTCCCTACAATAAATATAGATTCGATAACGGTGAATGTACCAAATTAATCCATCTACTATTGGATGGATTAATTTAGTCCATGTACTATTAAAAAAAATCAATTAAGGCCAAACTAGAACATAGCTAACGTTATATTGTTAAAAAAGTTTTTATGGTTCTGTAAATAAAATATTTTGTCTGGAATTGAATTGCAGTTGAAAATAATAAATTACAATATATTTTTTCAATTCAATTATAAAATTTTTTATTTAGATCAGACTTGAGTAAAAATTTAGACTCATTTTTCGACTCGGATCCGGGCCTAATAATCGGGTCTAAAATATTGTTAAAACTTGGCTCAAAATCAACCCGACCCATGAGCAACTCTAATTGCACATTGGTATGTATTCTTTTCACACACGTAAGAGTTTTTTTTTTTAATTTTAAATCACTAACCAACCCCCAAAAAAACTCAATTAAATCAGGATATTATTTACTTTTTTAAGTTAACTCCTTATTTTCCGTCATTTTCTGGGCATCCAAACAAAAAAAAACCTCCAAAAGTCAATTAAAATACCCAGGATATTATTTACTTTCCGAAAAAAAGCAATTTTTGTTTAGAAAGTCAACTAAAATACTATTATTTACTTTCCAAATATATCTCCTCATTTTCTCAAATTTCTCAGCATCCAAACAAATCCGATCTTTAAAAACAATAAAAAATACTAAAATAGTGTACCCAATATCAAAGAAATTCAAATCTTGAAATACATAATCCTACTGGAAAATCAACCTCTAAGGAAATAAAATTAAATCCAGAAAAAATAATAATCAATAAAAATATTAGGATATTATTCAAAAATCAACAAGAAAATTCGAACGAGAAGTACATCGTTAAGGTTGAGAAGAGATCACGGTCGGAATTGAAGGTCGATTAAACGACTATATTTTAAGGTCGAGCTTAGATTTTGTTGAAACTTGAGTCTCAATTTCATGATTTACAATATCACTTTTAATAAAAACCATTTAAAAATTCGAGGAGGGAAGAAGGAATAGAGTTTGTTAGTGCTATTTTTGAATTGAAAAACGCGCCAAATAATGAACGCGACTATTAAATGACTAGGGTTATGTAAATTTATTATTCGTTAAATATAATTGAATTTTCACGTGATATTGATTGTGTGATCAAATAACAGTAAAATAATATGTTAGTTTAATAGCACCAGCTAACAATTTTATCAATTTGAACATACTAATAATATTAAATATCTAAAACTATCTCATATTAAAGTATAGAGATTTCGTTAATAAAAAGGGCAAGCTGCACTTGAGGTCATTAAATTATTAGTAAGTTTATATTTTGGTTATTTAATTTGAAAAAGTTACAAAATAGTCACTAAACTATTCAAAAGTTTTTATTTAATCACTAGATTGTTAAAATTGTTGTTACATGTCTCCTCTATTTGCACCGTCTGTACCAATTAAAAACTCTCTTTTACCTTCTCTTCTATAGTTTACTTTTTTTTTCATGAAATAGTATTGAACATCATGAAACTACAAATCGAAATTCCAATAGCTTTTTTTTTCTGATCTTCGACACTGATTGTCAAATCGACTTTGATCTAATGTATATTCTTCTTCTATTCCTCGATGGGTACTGATCCATTGTACTGATCGTTGAATTATCGCTTGGATCCTCACTAGTCGGACTTTATAAGAAAAAAGAAGTTAACAACCCAATAACTTAAATAAAAACTTTCAAAAAATCTGGTGATTAAAATGAAAACTTTTGAATAATTCAGTAACTATTTTATAATTTTTTAAAGTTGAGTGAATAAAACATAAAGTTACTAATAATTTAATAATCTTTAATGTAGGTTAACCAAAAAAATAGAGACTAAATATCAAATTTCAACATAGTAGAGGGACTAAAACACAAAATTAGACCAAAAGAGGAAAAGAAAAGAAAATGAAAATCCTGTTTAACACACCAGACACGATTCCACTTCCCTCAAATTTTTTTTTACTCTCTATCCCCAAAACCCTTTTTTCCCAAATTTCTCAGGTTTTTTCATATTTGACTCTCGAATTAGAGCAACTTCATTTCTCTGCTGCTCCAAAATCAAGTAATTTCGTTAATCTCATTGCTAATTAGTTTCATATATTAGTACTTTTTTTGTTCTTTTAACTATTTACTAGGTTTGTTTTATTCTAGTGAATTTAGAGTTTTTGATGTTTTCTTTTCTTTCTTTCTTTTCTTGTTATGATTTTTAGGGTGCTTTAATGTCGCAAAAAGTTAGTGAAGAAATCGACTTGAACTGTGATGCTGTTTCGGTTGACCGTGAAAACGGGGATAATGATGTAAATATTAAGGATTCTGGAACTTGTTTGAAAGAAAGTGTAAATGAGGCAGGGGAAGGAAGCAAAGTTGAGAGTGTAAAAGATGAAGAGGTAAATTTGGAAGCTGATATTGGGTCTTTAGGTGAAGAGGTGGCTTTCGGCTCGGGTGAAGTTTCGAAGATGGAGGTTGATGGAGAGTTGAAAGGAAATGGAGATGGTGAGTGTGTCTCTGTGGAAGAGAAGAAACCAGTGGTGGCCGAAGAAATGGCTGTGAAATCTTCTAGTGAGGTTGCTGAAGACCTTAATGTTGGACTGTGTCGTAGTGGGGATCCATTGCTAGAGGGAACTAGTGTTCAGTCTGTCTCAATTGTTGACGATACTACTCATTCTGGTGACGAGAGGCTGAATTCTCCAGATTTAAGTCATGAAAACTCTTTACCTTGCGGGGACCAGAAAGAGAGTTTGAACCATCAATCTTCTTGTGGATTAGAAAGCCGGGATATGGAAATTGATGCACACGATGATACCAAAAAGAAACGAAATGCAGAAAATAGGTCTAGTGTGTTAATTGATGGGGTAGACTCGAATCAATCTACAAGCACGGATGAGGATGAGGATGAAGATGTAAAACACGAAGAACCTGAATTTTGTGTCTCGGATTTAGTGTGGGGTAAAGTAAGGAGTCACCCTTGGTGGCCAGGACAAATATTTGATTATTCAGATGCCTCATCGAAGGCAAAGAAGTATTTTAAAAAGGGCTGTTATTTGGTTGCGTATTATGGTGATCAGACATTTGCTTGGAATGAAGAGTCACGGATCAAGCCGTTTAGGCCTCATTTCTCGCGTATGGAAAAGCAGAACAATATGGAAGAGTTTCACAATGCTGTGGATTGTGCTTTGGACAAGGTTTCTAGACGGGTAGAGTTTGGTCTGGCCTGTTCCTGCATTTCCAAGGAAGCATATGCTGAGATCAAAACTGAGATAATTGTTAACGCTGGGATCCGGGAAGAATCTAGTAGAAGAGTCGGTGGGGATCGATTCTCGACTGCTGCTTCTTTTGACCCTTCTGAACTTGTTGAGACTATGAAAGCGTTGGCCCTTTCACCTTTGTACAGTGAGGTTGATAGACTGCAATTCACAACATCACAGGCACAATTATTGGCATTCCATCGTTGGAAAGGTTATTCCCAGCTACCCGAGTTTCTAAATCTTGGTGGCTTATTAGAGACTGATGCAGAAATCCCTTTGTTTGAGGAAATGAAAACTGAAGTTCCTAGTTCCAAGGTTGAAAAAGAGATGCCCGAGAATCAAGATAAAATCCCTGCAGGTCCGTGCAAAAAGGAGAAAAGCTTGTCGGAGTTTTTAGCTGAAAGACGGTTGAGCTTGCAGAAAGTTAAAAGGAAATTGAATAACAATGCTGGTGACAAGTTAACTTCTTCTTCACCTGCGAAAAAACTAAAGGCTGTTGACACTCTGCATGATGACTCAGCATCGAAACTGAACAAAAGTTATGTGTCACCAGGGTCTGGTGATAAGTCTTTGCAGTCTAAGCAAACTTTCAGGGTTGGAGCTAGCATACTTAGGGTTGCAAGTCTACTCAATGGTTCAACGGTTTCATCTCCACTATTTAAGCATTGCGATGGGAAATTTCAAAAATCTGCAGTTAACAACAAAAAGAAAGGAAAATCTATGTCTGGCAAGTCTCCTGGGAAGGTTTCTCGGACAGGTGCTTCATCACCTACTGAGATTCACTCACAGCTTTGCTCGGCTGCCACAGATCCCTTGAAAGGTTATAATTTATTGACCCCTATAGTTTCTTTCTTTACAGAACTGAGGAATTCAATTGCTACGGATCTTAACTGCTTTGAAATGTCTGAACAATCTTTAGATCAAGGAACGGATGATATAATGAGGGAGAAATCAACTGGTTCCAAAGTTACTGGAAGGTCTGAGCTGGCCTCGATTAAAGACTCTTCTTGTCCTGACAGGATAATCCGATGCCTTCCCGAAGAGCAATCACCGGTTGACAAGGGCAATGAAACCTCCGAGGTTTCTCCAAACACACAACCAACTGTTCAAGCAAGTGTCAATACGGATTCTGAACCGAAACATACAGTGGAAGGTGAAATTCTTGGAACAGAAACAGAGAAGCAGCAGATAGCAGACTCAGATGAAAGTTTTACGAAGGATCAAACTCCAACTGCCCTGATTCTGAACTTTTCAGACATCGATTCAGTTCCCTCGGTAGAAGACCTTAATAAAACCTTTAGCCATTACGGGCCATTGGTTTCACCAGGTGCTGAAGTGTTCAAAAAGAGCACCCGAGCCAAAGTGGTTTTCAAAAGACGAGCAGATGCAGAAATGGCCTTCAGCAGTTCCGGAAAGTACAGCATTTTCGGTCCCTCACTTGTTAGTTACCGCCTGAAACGACTAGCTGTTGCACCAACTAAAGCTTCTACCGGTTCAACGAAGCGAATCAGGGTGGGTGAAACACGTGAAGATGAAAATACTACTTGATGATGGCTTATAGTATGGTGAAAGTTGATGTAGAAAAGAAAGGTTAAGCCATTCATAGCTCAAGGTATGAACTTCTAAAATGCCTTTCTTTATGAAAATTATATTATTATATACAATTATCTTGGTAGGTTGTATTAGTTGAAAATGTTGGTAGTATCAAAACACTTGACTTAGCTATCAAATTCTTAGTGGCAAGCAGGTTAATTTACTTATGGCTTAGTAGCTAACCATCTCTAACATTTTGATTTTGTTGTGTGGTCAAAACTTCTTTTACATTCATTTTCACCACATTTTTTGCATTGCTTTTTCTATTTCTCTGGGTGTTGTATAGAAATCCTTAAGCATCAAAGCATCATTTTGAGTATGGATTTCTTGTTGAATCAGATGTTTTCTTAAATTGCAACAGCTTTTTGAGATAAAAGATGGAACCATTAGTAAGTCTCAAATATTTAGTTTCATCAAATCATACCTTTGAGTTCTATTATTATCAAGTCAAGACACTTGTGTTCATTTCATTGAGTAGTTTTAAGGTACAAAGTTGCTCATTTGTGAATTTCTGGTTCTTGTGTTAAAGTGTATGATGAGTTAACTTTTCCATATTAGAATTACTTGGGGAGTTAGTAGAAGTTATCAAATTTGTTAAAGTTTGGTTATTGATAATAAAATTATAAGTTAATCCTTTCAAAAATAATATAGTAATAATTTTTTATTATTTAGTTTTAACTCAGTTGATCATCTTATTATTGCAATGAGTTTAATGGTGTTTTTGGATATAATAAAATATATTTGACCTATTCAAACATCTGGGTTGAATGGCAGGGCATATTTTGAAACCCCCATATGGCATTGTAATGATGAAGATTTGAAGGTGGCAAGCAGCGCCTTCTTATCATCACCTTAACCCGCTCATCATCTGACAGGAAATAATATGCCCCAACACATTATAAAAATATTTATACAAACACAATACACTGAATTACTTGGATCCTGAATTATTTTACTTTCATCTTTACCAAGTATATAACAAATTCAACAAATTATACTATTTTTTCATCAATTTTTACTATTTACATTGTTGATAAAAAAAAAATCAAAGATGTGTCAAGTATATTTAAAAAAAATTAATTTATTCTTTAATTTATCGTAAAAATAAAATGTAATTTAATTTTTAATACAAATTATGCGTAAAACAAATTTTATGTATCATGCCATTCAATTTTTACGCAATTTACAAAAGGTTAAAATATGTCATAAATTTGAAGTTTAATATTTTTTTTCTTATTTTTAAAAATTTAACATATTTACTTTTCAAATTTCAAGATTTAAATTTAGTTATTAAAATTATTAAAATTATTTCGTTAAATTTTACATTATTACTAAGTAAGTATTGTTTAATTTCAAAATATAACACCAACAAAATGAACAAAGTTGACACTTAGATCAAAATTTTAAAATCTGAAAAATGGAAAGATTAAATTCTTAAAAACAAAAATATAAGGATCAAATTCAAATTTATAAAGAATATAAAGACCTATTAAAATCTAAATCTCATCAACCGTCGCATGATTCAAAATCAAACGGTCCAAATCACCTAATCACCACCACTAAAAGTCACAAAGTATTCGTACATACACCTCGGTGAAAGTGCTTTATACATAAACCAATCCCAAACTTTTCTTTAAAAAAAAAAAATCTTTTTCTTCACTTTATTTAATTAAATTTAATTTTGAACCGCCTCTTCTCCCAAATTCAAAATTTTTCCACTCTCCCTCTTCTTTTTTTTTTTCATTCTTTCACTCATCTCGCCTTCACTTCTCCATCTTTGATCAAGCTTTTAAATTAATCGGCGTCGTTTTTTTTTAAAATACAAATTGATATTAATCTCTGTGTGGAAATGGTTGATTCAGAGAAACAAAGCGATTCCAATATGAAAGGGCTAAGCCTCATCGATGTTTCGTCCGAAGACGATTCTCTCATCAATTCGCCACTCGCCGATCCTATAAACCTTAAATCTTCAGGTTCGGATTCGGTTGTAACACTGTTTTCTGTTTTTCCCCTGTTCAAATGGTTAGATTTCCTTGATTTGAGTATCTTTTATAATTTAATCATGTTTTAAGATCGTCTTAAATGTTTTTGGCTGATTTTATTAGTTATTATCAGTAATTAGTTCCGAAAAGAAGTATTAGATATTAAGTGATTTTTTGCAATCAGCTCGCTTCTTTTTCCGTTAACTAGTAATGTATTCTTTTTTTCTTTTTCGAACTAAATTTGTTGGGATAAATTCTGGGCTGCTTCATGATGATACCCCTCCCCCCATTTTACATTTTTCGAGTTGAAATTTGAACTTAAATCGTGTTTTTATTATTGGGGTTTTATATTGTACAGAGAAAAAAAGTGAAACCAAGACTGTTAGGTTCGCTGTGGATCCCGAGAGCGTAGAAATGGCAGTAGGCTCCACTGAAGAAGCTAGAAAGGTAAAGGAACCATCGGAGTCTTCAGAACAAGAGAAGACAAGCAAAAATGGAAAATATAATTTACGCAAAAGTTTAGCATGGGATAGTGCTTTCTTTACTAGTGAAGGTACAAATTTGTTTAATTTTAGGTCAAAATATGCTATCTGTCCATATAGTTTGACGAAGTATGAGATTCAGTTCATGTAGTTAGAAGTTAAAAATTAAATCTTCTTACCTTCTTTGGTTTAAAAATACTAATTCAATTGATACTGTTAGTAGTTTCTTTGTCAAATTTTCCTTCTGCCTACTGAGTTTATTGTAATTTACTTTTGAGGTTGGTATGATTGCATAAATATATTGATGGTAAATTTTCACAAAAAATTGTCAACATTGATCCGAGACTTTTAAATCAAAAAGTAAGAGAGTAGTTTTTAACTTACTAAGTAAATGGACAAAATCTCAAACTTCATTTAAGCATACGGCTGACTACATATTTTGATTTTACTTGCATTTGACCATTTATGATTCTTAAATTCCGGTTTTACATAATGTTTTGTGCTTTGTTTTTTTAGGTTTTCTGGAGCCGGAGGAGTTGTCTAGTATGCTGGGAGGCAATGAGAAAGGTCAAATACAAGCATTGCCTGGGATTCAAGAGGATGTAAACAAGTCTTATGATTCATTAACAACATTGGATTCTGAAACTTTGACTTTGGAAAGTCTTGAGGCTGATTTATTTGAGGATGTAAGAGCTTCAATCCAGAAATCTAACAAAGTTTCTGTCACTGCGAATTCTAGTGGCAAAAAGGAGTTCAAAACAACAGATACTAAAACTGTGTCATGTAAGTATAGTTTGTTTCCCTTTTGTCTCTGCATTGTTTTATTCTAGTGCACCCTTGATTTTTGTGTTTGATGCCACACAACCACATATATAATTTCAAAGGGCTCCTCTTCTGTGCAATGTGATCATTCGCTATATGGAACTTATACTCTACTTATATGATACTCATTGAAATGAGCATAGGGAAAATGAACATTCATCACCTAGTTACCTAGAATGCCCTTTGATCATATTCTGAGGCTTTCTTCCTTCTTTTTTGTAAAGAATATTACATGGAGTTTAAAGCTCAAATTAACATTCTAGACATGCATATTCATCGAACAAAAGTATTCTCAAACTGACAGTTCCCTTTTTATTTGCAGCTTCAAAGAAGGTAGAACTTCCAACTCAAGATAAGGTACATTGAAGAAGTTTCAGCTGCAGTAATTTTTCTTTACTAATAAGTTTGCTGTATTTCTCTACAATAACTTTTTCTTTTTTAAAAAGAAAATCCAGATTAAGCAAAAAGCTACTCCAAAGAAGCCTAATGTTGGTGTCAAAGACTCTGGGAAAACAGTGAAGCAGGTTGTTGTCCATCCACAAATTTCACAGGCATGTACAGTGCTATATCATGCAAATGAACTGATAGTTGTATTGCCTTTTCTAGTTGAGATAAAAATAATATTATTCAACAATATAGTGTTCTAAGTAAGTCTTAAACTTCCAAATCTAAATATTTAAGTTAAATTAACTGGCTGCTTGTGTTATACTACAGGTTCATAGAAAACTATGCTATAAGCTTGTAAAAGTTCACTTATTGTAACTGCTAGACATGCAGCCATATAACTGCTATTTACTATCACTGAAGACTTTTTTTTTTTTTTTTTAATAAACACTAGACTGTACGGTCCGTTGCTAGAGCCGGAGAATCAACTTTATCTCTTCATAAGCCACCAAAAATATTAAGTGGTGTTGGTCATACACCAACCAAAAGGGCTTCATTGGGTGCTAAGACTGTCAAAATGGATAAAGATGCAAAAACTGTTACTGGTAATTTGAAGTACACTTTTTACAGATTTTTTTTGAAAATTGAGGATGTTTCTTGCCTTCTGCTTAATCCATTCTTCAATTAATTTTAACGGTTGCAGGTAGAGGGACTACAGTATTAAAAACTCCTGCCTTGGTTGGTTCTAGAAACATTGTGCCTAGGCCTAAATTATCCTCCAAATCTTCTTCCTGCTCCCCAGCCTCTAGCAAAACGGAGCTGACATCTTCGTGTTCCTCACTTGAAAGTTGTGCCAGTTTTTCATCTAACAGAACTAATAAATCTTCCTTGAATTTGATTAAACACAAAAATGGCCCCCGAATTGTTAACCCTTCCTCAGGTTCCGCTATTAGTGCTCGATCCAGAATAGCACCAAAAGGTAAAATTCAAGCAGGAAGCTCAAAGCCCCCAACATTTGTGAAGTCTTCTACAAAGTTCTCTTCCAGTATATCTCCTGCAAGCTCTATCAGTGAATGGTCCTCAGAGTCGTCATCATCAATCTCTGCCACTAATCAAAGTTCTAATGTTAGAGATAGCCTTGGCACTGGCTCCCGCAAGGGACTTACTACAAAACGTGACGCCCACCAACGTTTGGACTCGCAGAACCTTCCTACTGGCTCAGAGGGAGATGGTACTGAGGTTAATGGCTCACTTGATGAAAGTGAAAACAAGGTCTCAGCTGGAACGAGTCGGCTTCTTCATCCAGGTTCAGTGAAACCCTCTGGACTCCGAATGCCATCACCAAAACTTGGCTTCTTTGATGGGGTTAGTTCTTATTTCTTGAACTTTCTCCACAATCTATTCAATTATGAAATCTATATGATAAGCACCACCTCCTTGTTTATTCTAAGCTCTAGTTTGCTTTGTCGATCAAGGAGTATAACCTGGGTGAAATTGGTAATGAATGCAGGTACGATCATCGGGACGTACTCCAAATGGGAGTATGCTGTCTCATTCTGGTGTAACTAGTGGCTTGCCTAAAATTGGAGCAAAAAGCACTAGTCCAGGTGGAAACTCAAACAAGGCAAAGATTGGAAAGCTTCAACCTGTTAGATCTCTCACTGTAATCCAGAGCCCCAAGGTAGATGTTAAACAAACTTCCTCTGCTGTAAAATCGAGATCTTCCTTATCTATCCAAAAATCTCCGGTTGCTGCAACAAAGATACCAAGTTCTTTGAGAAACCTCAACACCAGTACCGGCATGTCTCTGAAACTCCAGAGTACATCCTCTCCAAGAACTGGTAGAGAAAGTTACTCAAAGGCTCAGGGCATTGGTTCAGCCGGGAAAGTAGAGATTGTTCCTCTTGATGGAGTAACCGAATCAACTGCTGATATAGCTTCCAAGACCGATGTTCAAAACACAATTGCATCAGAAGCTGAAAACAAGACATACGGTTGTCCATGCTTCAAGAAGGAAGAAGCTCCTGTTGAAGACCGAATTGTCGCTGTTCAGAAAGAACCCATTGCTGACTTCGAGAACAGTATGTCAAATCCCACTCTGATATCTCCATCCCCAATGATTTCTGAAGTTACTTGTGGCTCAAGGATACCTTTCTCGGTCAAGGATTCTTTTTGCAATACAGATGCATCACTTGATGTTTTATCGGGATCAACAGTGGTGGCCGAGAAGACAACTGTATTACCATTGTCGGAGAGCACGTTGTCAGAGAATAATATCTAAGTGCAACAGTCTAGTTTCATATTCTTTTTAAGGTACCTTGGTATGTGCCTCTTTCCAATTGTTCTTATTTGGAATTTTTGATACAATCTTGTAGATTCAATCATAAACTCTGGTAATTCAGTAGAATTTGTACTCAGTTCCATCACGGTTCGAATTTCACCAAATTCGAATCTGATATTTTCTTTCATGTAGGTAGTGTCTTATGATGCGCGTTTCACAGAGTTTCCGGGCTGAACTTGAAGTTTTTAGGTTTAGATTTATCTTAGTTTGAGCATTGAGAGCAAGCATTATAAGATCTCATGAAACAGTTCATGAATCATGTCTGCAAATCTCAACATATAATGGAATTTCTTGTTCTTATGGAATTTTGCAAAACTATTTTGTTCATAGTTTTATATTTCATAGAACCAATATTCCAAATGAATATAATATTGGAATATTTTTCATTTATGGATAGGGATAAATATCATAACTATACATGAATTTTGATGTTGTGCGATTTTACAAATGTTAACATGTATATATATGAATTACAAATTAAATTTCATATGTATAATTACATAAAATCAAAATTTATATATAAATTCGATATTTATCCTATAATATGTATGGATGTCTTTCCAAACTCCCATATACTAGATGTAGATATCAAATATGGATAATTTAAAAAGAATAAAAAAAAACAAATAATATAAGGAGAAATTTTAAAATTATACATGAACTATAGTTTAATATGTAATTGTATACATCAAATTTTGATTTAATCCAATTCTCGTAAAATATTAACTCAATTATTGATATAATATTATTTTATATTTACATATTGCATACATAAATAATTATATTTATTCAATATAAAAATAAATTAATATATTTTTTTCTTTAAATGTATATGATTAAATTAAAATTAAACTTTTAAGTACATATTTAAACCATAATTAGAGAGTTTTACATGTATAATTACACCAAATTAAAACTTATGTATACAATTACACATCATATAACCATAGGACTCGTAAAAAAAAAGGCATGAATTTAAATTAGAATGTTATATTTATCTCATTTTTTAGTATTTTTTCAATATTTCTTATAAAAATATCGTTATATTAATATTAATGAGATTATTAAAAACCAATTTTAAATAATTTCCCTCATAAAAAATAGGTTTTTTAATAATTTAATTTTAAGTAAATATCATGATTAATAAGTATAGATATTTATAGAAATATGCTTCAAATGTTGAACACAAATACTTGGAAAAATTATGAATTCCAAACAATAAGTAGAAAACACCAAAATACTTTTGGATCAAACCATAACATCACAAAATTCAATACAATAACCAGAAAATTAAACAAAATGTTACCAACAAAAGCTACCGAGCAACGCATTGCTTTAAATTCAATCTCAAATAAAACTATGAAAACATCATAAAAGACATCCTCATTGTTGCAAACTTAGGATCTAGGCTTCTCCTTCTTCTCTTTGAAAAGTGCCAATAATGAAACACCAGACACCTTCACAACCTTGAATCTAACACCGGGAATATCACCGACGGCATGACCCTTTCGTCCAAATCCAGCAATCAACACCTCATCCTACAACAAATGTATTATCCTTGTAAGAACATGGCTTAAAAACAATTTAACTATATTGTAAGGTTTCATTCAAGTACTGCTACTCACATTTTCTTCGATGTAGTTTAAACAACCGTCGTTTGGAACGAACGCGGCAATCTTTTTTCCATTCTTGATCAATTGAACTCGAGCACACTTTCGGATAGCAGAGTTAGGTTGCTTAGCTTCAATACCTCTGCATGATATGAATTTGTTAGTACAAAAGTATCAATTTTTGGGGTAATGAAAGAAAGAGAGAGGATAAGGAGAGGATCTAGTCTTACATCTTTTCAAGGACAATGCCTTTGGCATGGGAAGAACCAGCAAATGGCTTCTTCCATTCATTACCAAGGTTGGATTTTTTGTATGACTTATCGGCCCACCTTTGCCTCCTTCGGTGGGTCCTCAGCTTACGTCCAGCTCCCATACCTCGTGTCTTCCTGAAAGAAACACCATTAAAGTCATAATCCGACTCCTTAAATACCCGGATTCCGGCAATGAGTGTATAACATGGGTATGCATTTGATACAAGTATGTTGTAAGTTTATAAGTTGCTTTTCATATATTTGGAGAATCATACCATATAGACCTACTAATTTGTGCACCGAACTTAAAAACTCAATCCGATTTGACCATAAAAGGTTAAAAATTCCAAAGCATTCCAACTTAAAACCATAAAAACACGAATAGAAAATGACCCAAATCGAAAAATGCAGAAACTAAAACGAACAAGACCCAAAATGACCCTCACAACAAGCCCAAAGTGACTAGAATCTGAAATAATCTGAACCCAAAACGACCTAAACCTAAAACCCCAAGCATGAAATCTGAATGAAACTATCAAAAACCGAAAAGACCTAAAAATTTAAGTTTTTTTTTAATTAGTCTAATAAATGAATGAATATGGAGACAATAACACTAGCAGTGAAGGAAAAATTACAACAAAAAAATCATTATTCAAATATAATTCTCCACAATCGTAAGCAGAACCCAAATTAGATCAACTAAAACGAATCCGAATTAAATTTCAGTTCAATACTTTAGAGCAACAAATTATCAAAAAATTCAAAAAAAAATCAAAAGCAAGAACAGTATAAAGAACTAATAGAAAAGCTAAAAGATTTGAGCTAAGAACTGAGAACAATGAAACATACCCCATGTTGGCTG
The DNA here is from genome assembly GCF_007990345.1 of Gossypium hirsutum. NCBI lineage: Eukaryota > Viridiplantae > Streptophyta > Magnoliopsida > Malvales > Malvaceae > Gossypium > Gossypium hirsutum. The sequence goes on along the minus strand of NC_053424.1, from coordinate 118,141,336 downwards.
CTTGTTTTCAATTGAAGGACAGTTCCAAAAGGGATTTGAATCGAAAGCCGGAAGAAACCACAGCCGCTGAGCTTAAACCTTCAAGGCTTTAACCCTAGAAAAGGAATATATATATACACACACATATGAGTACTTTTAGTGGGCTGGAATTTGTGCCCAACACTAACCTTTATTAAGCAGTCTCTTTAGGATATTAGGCCCAAGTCCAAAAACTTGGGTCTGGTTCGTCTAAGCCCGTTGAGGTTATGGCCCATTTTACTATTTAAAAAATAAATTTATATTTTATAATTAAATTTAAATAAAATAAAATGTTTTTATTAGTAAATAGTAATTTGGGATAACTGGTTTCAATTTTAAAAAAATTATTCTAATGTTCGACAAATTAAACCCCAACTCTTAAACTAGTGGTAGCAGAATAGCTCTATTGGTCGAACGTTCAACCAACTGAACATCATAATCAATTAAAACTCAATGCTTCATGACCTCTCCTCAACTCATAAAACACACTCGAACTTACATTTTCTTACACTGATATCAATACCTATACCAGTCGAACTAAGACTCAATTTGCCTTTTTATCTTAATTCAAATTGACTAGATATACTAATCAATCAGTGGTTTCCATGTAAAAGAATTTCCATTAAACTCAATTGAAATCACCCCTTAAAAACAGGCAACTTTAAAAGCAAAATTAAAAGACAAAATTTCCTTAAGAAAACCATAAAAAGATAATGTTTATATCAGAATTATATGCAAACCTGCAATGCAAATACAATTAATCTTTATTTTTGACCTTTCTTCCATAACACACCAATCTTTCTCAACATATTGTTCTTCTTTTTCGAAGAATCGTCATTATCATCGTCATCGATGTTTTCCCACTTCGGTGATCCGATAGTTATATCAAAAGGTATTGTCTTGTCTGAATATTTCCCATTGTTAGACAACATAGCAGTAGCTGCTTCGGCTGCTTTTCTCCATTGATTTGCTTGTACTTTAAGTCTCTTCAACTCGGCTTCCATTTCTGTGTTTGCTGCTTGTGCTGATTCGAGCTCTTCAGTCAACCGAGCTGCTCTTCGGTTACTCTTATCGGTTTCTTCCGTTAAATATCCGACTTTCATCAATGCTGCTCGCTCTGCAGCCTTTGATGCTTCTAACAACACAACAACTGGTTCATCACTCTTCGTTTTGCTCTCGATTTCCCTTTTGAGCATTTTGTTCTGCCCAGTTATGGTGTTCAGTTCGGTTTCCTTGACGGTCAAGTTATCTTTCAATTCTTTCAAATCAAACTCTAACTTCTTCAACTCCGCTGCAAGTTCAGATTCTCGAAGACCCTCATTTTGTGATCTTAATTCTTCAACATTGGCTTTCGTTCTCGTTAATTCAGCCTCGAGTTTGGCTTCCTTTTGGGACGACCCTGATTTTATGCATTCCACTTGTTCATAAGCGCTCCTAATTTGCAATGTGCTTTTGATATATTCTTCTTGGTACCTAACTTCAGCTTCATCCAATGCCGATCTCAATTGACTGATTTCAAGTTTCGCGAAATTAAGCTCGGTTTTAACCCGTTTTATCTCCTCATTTTCTTCATTCTGTTGTTCGGGATCCTTAATGCAGCCATTACCAACCAGTTCTACTTGTAGCTTACTAACAAGTCCTTCTAATGACTTAACTCTACCTTTTGATTGTTCCAACTCCAATAGTAACATGTTGTAAGCTTCGGTTTCTTTGGTTGCATCAGAACGTAGCTTTTCGATCGTTTTATTTGCTACTTCGAATTGCATTCGGGTTTCGCTAACAAGTTCGAGACCGCGTGCTTCAGATTCTCGGCAATCAGTGAGCTCGGACTTGAGTTTTTCGACCAAGGAAAGAGTTTCGGTTAATTCAATTTTCATATTCTGAATCTCAGCATGTGCGGATTCAGCAAGCTTCGTTTGAATAGATTCAGATTCATAGACCTTTTTGAGCTGAACTTTAAGCTTTTGAATTTCGTTCATAGCGGAAACCAACGCAGCCGAATCCATCGAGTGTTGTTTCTGGACAGCCTCAAGTTCAGACTGCCATGCTCTATCTCGATCTTTCGATATTTTACGGAGTTCTTCCACTCGGTCATCCTCAGAAGCAGAAATTTCCATCAATTGTCGTTCAGATTCTTCGAGCTTAGCTGACATTATCGATACCTCTTTCTTCGCCTCCTCAGCCTCCTGTAAGGCCAACCTCTTCCATGACTCAGATGCAGTTAGTTGATCCTTCGTCTTCTTCAACTCACCTTGGAGTTGATCGAGCTGTGCTTCAAGTTCCGCCACTCGGCTCAGTCCATTCTTCTAGAACTCATACAACAAATGGCAATCACATAAGCACGTGAGTAAATAAACAAATGTTTTATAATATAAGTGACTAAAGAATACCTCAGACACCGAACTTTTCAATGCTTTACGCTCGGTAACCTTAGGACTTTGGTCTTTTGATGCCTTACTTGCCGTATTTGGTGACGAAACAGAACCCAAATTGGCTCCGGGTATCTTCAACTGTCGAGCAGTCTGTGGTGTCATAGGAGATTTTTTCTGAGGCACTACCACCGAGCTTGTTCTACTGTCATAACATGAAAACCAATGAAGCCTATGGCTAAAAGCCTAAAACAACACGGCGCATCATATGACTTGACCATCGGTTAAAACGGCTGGTCAAGCCAAGAAGCTGATGTTTGCACGATTTCTAACAATATGACATAAAAATCTTTACAATCTAAATCATCAAAATGCAATAATTAGGTCGATTAACAACCTATCATACCTTGCTTTCGGCGTTTGCATGATACCCCCGAGTCGAATCAAGAAAACGAAAGGATTTATATATGTCCTCTGCTCAAAAAACCTGCAAATAGTTCAATCATGTACTAAGAAGCTATATATATACATATATGCATGTATGAAAGACCTAACTAACAAACAAATAATACAAATAATTCCTTCAAAGAAACTCAATAGGAACTACATCCACTACCACCAACCAAAACTAATTGACGAAGTTTAAAAACAAAGGAACAAAATAAGGTTGCCATCAAATGAATTCAACATGTTTCCACTTTTTATTGTCTTTTTTGGGTCCTTCCATTATTGAAACCAGAAATGAAAAATTATGATTTTGGACCAAAAAGTGAATCATTTTGTCTTTAATGAAATTTATGTTTTATTCATTGAATCCAATCAAAGAAAACTACTACTCTCTTTTTTAATCTAAAGTTCCCATTTTTTTTAATGTAAAAATTTAAGACGAACTTGAAGAAAACAAAGTTTCAAGGATCAAAGAGAAAAAAAAAAAAAAAAGAAGTATCAGAGGAAACTAAACTCTGGGTAGTAGAGAGCTAGCTTTAAACAAGCTTTGCAGTGACAAAAAAAATGAAGCCATGAATTTTCTTGGAAAATGAAACAGAAAGAAGGAGATAAGCAAAACCCAGAAAGAAAATCATACTCAAAGTATTGAAAACATTACCAAAAACATCAAACACTAAGAAAAGTACAATGCTCAATAATGAAATGTAACATGAAACAACACAAGTCTCAAGCCAAAAGAAAAAAAGACTTGATTTTTACCTGAAAGAGAGGCTTAGCTTGAAAGAGAAAAAGGGAGAAAAAAAACCAGACAATGTTAAGTTCTGTTTGAGAGTTCAGCTGTTTGTCTCATTTTCCCTAAAGCAAAAGTGTAATAAAAATCTTTCCTTCTTTATTTCTATGTTTCACTTTTTTTTTTTTTTGGTTAAGCAATGGCAACAATGGCTCTTATTGGGACGTTTACAGAAAAGTTTGTGATTTTTTTATTAAAATAGAGGTGAATATACCTGAAATATCCCTTTATTAAGTAACCTGATCAAATTAGTCCCTCTATTATTAAATAGATCAATTTAGTTTCTATATTATTAAAAAGAATCAAATAAGGCTAAATTGAAATAGAACTAACATTTACTGTTTAATAAATTAATATTTTCAAAGTTTTTATTGTTCTATAAATGGAATTTTTATTTGGAATTGAATTACAATTAAAAATAATAATTTTCAAGATAATTTTTATACATTAAATATTAATTATGTTGCACTTTAGTCTTATTTGATTCTTTTTAATAATATAGAGATTAAATTGATCCATTTAATAATAGAGGGACTAATTTGATCAAGTCTCTATAATACAAGGACCTCTCACATACTTTAACCTTAAAAGAAACATTACACTACACTCTTTCACGATCATCTTTCATGTGCCATTTTCCTTGTTTTAGAACTTTTATTACAGCCATTAAAAACGACATCTTACTCTTTGTCGTTTTTCCTCCTAATATTGCCAACATAAAAGATAAAACGACATTTAGGATACCTTCATGGAATGTAAGAAATTTAACGATAAAGTTCTTAAATATAATATATATATATAAGTTTAGGATTATGATGAGAACTCGATTTTGAACTTCGAAGATGGCAGTGTTGTTAAGAGGAGTAGTCATGAACCTTGAAAAAATTAGTCTTCATGAATCCTATATCAGATAAAAAAGATATCTTGATTATTCTATCAAAACTCAAATTCTGATTCAAAACTTTTGATACAAAATTAATTAGTGTAAGAGATCGAAAAAGACTTGCACGAAAATTTGAAAGATGTTAATATTGGTTAGAAGTGTGGGTGAGTCATGAAATTGATTGAGCAAAGTTTCGATAGTAAGTTCGTATAGAGATTGGACCTTGACACAAACCCTTCCAGACACATGTCATTTTGTGATAACTTGATAGTAAGGTCGTAGAATGCTATATTTTGATGGGATATGGGTTAAACTTTTATAAATCAATGATAAAACTTTCGAGAGCTTTATAAGATACGATGGAGAAGTTATTTAGTGAATTTTTATGTGATTTAGTGACGATTTACATGATAAATAAACAAGAATCTTTCGGTTAAACGAACTATTCTGCAAATAAACCTCTCTTTGATCAAAATGATTAACTCGATAAAATTTTCCAAACAGAATGATTACAATGAAAAATGTCACGTGTCAGTCACTCAATGTGCCACGTCAGCAATCCGTTAAAAGAAAACGAAAATTTTAACGGCAATGACTAATTCGCACAATTATTTTATTTAAAGTGACGAATTTGAGAAAAAAATTTGAAGTGACCAAAATAACACAGACGCTATTTTAGAGTGACCATTGATGTAGTTTACCTTTATTTTTATAATATTATCAATCCTTTGATTATTCAATTAAAATAGTGACGTAAAATTTTTTTCAAACATCTCTTTTTAATTCATCATATTGAATGAGAACATTTTAAGAAAATGATCGTAACTATTATAATCATAAGAGCTATCGATGTTAACTATTTAAATTAATTAATAACATTATAAAAGAGATATTAAATTATATTAAACTTAAGTATAATGATTAAATCCTAAATTTGAGTATAATAAAGGACCAAATTCAAAATTTGACCTTTCCTTTTCTTATATAGAATTTAGCTGTCTGACTAACCCTTGTATGAATTTATTTATACATTTTCCTAGAAAATCTCAAATTTTCCTTTTTGGAACTTTCCTTTTGCATTGACAATGGTGAAATATGAGACAACCTAATGAGCCAATCGAACCTATATATATATATATAGTAACATGAAATTAATTAAAATTGTGGGGGCGTTGGATCCCAGTTTCAAGTTTCAACCAAACATTTCACATGCGAAAAGCCTTGTGATTCATGGCATCATTTTGTTTTTGTGTGGATCCCTAGAAAATAAAAGGTTAAATTGCCCAACAGGTCCATGTACTTTAATCTTTAGCAAACTAGTCCCTCAACTATAAAAGTGAGTAGTTTAATTGTTAATATTGTAATATACTTAATTTTAAAGCAAATGTGTAATATTAAACTTTAAAAAATGCTACCTTACCAAGAACTCATCTCTATTTCTTAAGACAAAAAGAACTCTAACTATAAGGTTGACCAAGGGCAAAACGAGGAATTTTTTTAGGATGGGCAGAGATTAAGTTATAGATTTTTAAAAGAGAAAAATTGTAATTTCATCATTGTATCAGTTTATATTTCTATAGTTTTCAAAAGGACTAAATCAAAATTCTAGCATTTTGGGGACCAAACTATAATTTTACTATATTTCAACTTAATATTTTATGAAATTTAGGGTCTAAAACAATAATTTTCCATTTTATGGAGGGCAAGGTACATCAAGTTTGTTGAATTTCGGGTTTTTTTTTTTTACTTTAAAACACAACAAGTTAACTTTTTAATGTTTAAACTTGCTACCATTTAAAATATTTATCTTTATACCTCTCGTTAATCTATAATACAAAGACCTGTCAAATAATGCGTCTCAAAGACTAAATACGTCAATATAAATATCACAAAATAACCAATCAATGACATTGAAATGGGATAAAAGAAATAACTAATTTTTTAGGGTTTCAAACATTAGAAAACAATCATACTTTTATGTATTGGATTGCAATAAAACCTTTTTTTTTCTCTTTGTATATGAAAGGATAAGCTTGCAAAAAAAGAGAGAGATAGAAAAGAGGTGTTTTCATGTGTTTCAGACCCTTGCTTTGTTTGCAATGAAAGCAACAACTAATAATGTACTGCTTGTGATCTTTGATTTTTTTTTTCTTTTCAAATTGGACAATAAAGGGACTAAAAACAAATAACATGACAACTTAGTGTTATATATATATATGTATGTATGTATGTAAAGTGAAATAATAATTATTGACACTAGTCAAAAGGAAATAACTAATAATAAAATAAGTCTAACAAAAAAAAATTGTTTTTAAAGAATTTGAATTTGATTTTTCAAGGTGCACATTGTGATTTATGGCATTTTGTTTTTGTGGATCCCTAGAAAATAAAAGGTTAAATTATCCAGAAGGTCCTTTTACTATAATCTTTGAGCAAATTAGTCTATGAATTATAGAAGTGAGGAATTAATTGTTATACAGTTAATTTTGAAGCAAGTAGGTAATATTATAAATAATAAGATTAAGGGTGTGTTTGGTTGGGTGGAAAAGTAGAGGGATGGGAGGAGGTAATAGAAAAGCGACAAGAAAATAAATTTTGAGTATATTTGATTGAGAAGAAAAGTGAGAGGAAATAAAATAGGAGGGATGATCATTTTTCATCATAATACATAAAAATCAATCCTTTCAAATTGGAAAGACGAGAGGAAAGAAAATGAAAGAGATGCGTATGTTAGTTTAAACGTATGAATTTTTCACATGTTTCATTTTTTTTCCTCTCGTTGTTCAACTTTACCAACCAATGAATAAAAAGAAAATTCTTTCCATTTTTTTATCTTTACTACCAAACACACCCATAAAATGAAAAATTTTGTTTTCCATCCTTATAGTTTTTTACCCCTTCAATTTTCATCATTTCAGTTTTCTTTCCCCACTACCAAGCAAATCCAAAACATTAAAAATGCTACCTTAAGTACAGAAGTTGAAAAACATTTTTATAAAAGCAAAATGTTAGATGAAGAGGTATATGGGTAAAAATATAATAGAGGTTCTTGTACTAAGAGTCAGACTGCATTTTTCTCCATTTACTCAAAAAAATGAGCAAATTAGTTACTGTACGTTAGATTAAATAGCAAACTAGCAATTTTTGCTGTTAAAACCCGACATTACTGATTGAATAACCAGACAGTCACATGTGGTATGTCACGTATATCTTATTCTAATATACAAGGGCCAATGTTTAACAGTAAAAATGGATTGAATTTTTAACAGAAATACTAGTTTAATCATAGTTTCTTTAAGTTAAAATCCTCTCATGTGTATTTTTTTAGATTTTACAAAAGATATAAAATAAAATAACATTTATAATAATATTTGTTACTTTATAAATGAAATATGTTTTTGATAAATTTCCAATTGAGTTGAGACCCGATTGATGAGCAATACTACCACTAACTCAATCAACCATACTGATTGAATTGGTGCCACAAATTAACCGGATGCCAATTCAATTAGATAATGACAAAAATACCCTTTATAAAGTAAATTGTATTATATATAAAAACATTATGACTACTTGTAGTAGGGGGCTGGAGTTTTAGCCAATATTGACTGCAGTCTCTTTATGATGCTTTCCCCAAGCCCAAAAACTTGGGTCTGGTTTGTCTAATCCCATTATTCAAAAAATTTTACAACTAAGTTTAAATAAAATAATAATTTGCTCTAAACACAAAATAATAAAAAATAGAAATTTTAGAAATTATTTTCAAACCTAAATTTAACAATGTAAATAGTTTGAATTGAATTTTGAAAACTAAAAAATAAGACTAAATTTCTAGAAATTATAACTCAATTGTAATATTACTAAAATAACTCATTCATTTTATAAATTAAAAATACTTATTTATTTTTAAATTTTTGATAAATCTAGAAAATATATAAGAATTATAAATTTTCAATATTAATATATTTAATACATAATTTTTTCAGTGAAATCATAAATGTGTAATAATATAATATTTATTCTCCTTCATAGTTAGGTAGGGGCTTCTGTTCTCTTTGTTTAAGGATTTTTTTTATTTCATTATTATAATTTATTATTATAATTATAATATTAAAGATTATATTTTTGAACAGTTGATTGAGTCTTTATTTAGTTGGTATCGATATTGTTGTCAATACAGAAAGACGTGGATTCAAGTGCGCTGAAGTGTATTATACTCCTGTTTAAAAATTAAGGAGGGGCTATGAGTAGTTCTAAATATTGTATCAAAAAACAAATACTAAAAATCGAGATGCTACACTCATATGGAAAGATTTATTAAGTGAAAAGAAGGAAAGAGCTATGTACAAGGATAATGGGATTTTAGTTTTCTTTTAAATAAATTTTTAAAATAATTTTTTGCATGAAAATTAATTTGAAAATATCTATAATTTCAAAAAATATGAATTATTAGATTTTTTTATATTTTAGTTATAGTATAGGGATGAAATTAACTATTAAGTTAATAAGCTTTTCATGTCTTTTTTTTTATTAGAGATCATTTTATATTTTTTTCTAGTTTAATTATCAAAATTAAAATTTAATAATGACATAACTGTCCACGTTGGTGTGTTAGCAAACTAACGAAGTAACTTAAATTATTAATTTTGAAAATTTGAGTGATTAATTTGTAATTTTTTATAAATAGATGTCCTTTGGCAAAATTAGACAAAATGTGGGAGCGGTAGTTTGGAATTAGGACGATGGAGGATAAATTATATTAAATGTTGACTAAATTATTAGTAAATTTTAAACTTTAAAAGGTTAAAATATAATATCTGAACTATTCAAAAGTTATTATTTAAGTTATTAGGCTGTTAATTTTTTTAAAAAAAAATTCGACTAGTGAGTTCTAAGCGACGAATTGGGGATCGATATGGTGAATTAATACTCATACACAAGTAGAATAACATACCTTATATATAAGTCGATTTGAAAGTCAGTGTTAAAAATCAGAATAAAAACTGTTTGAATTTTGATATGCAAATTCGTGACATTCAAAACTGACTTATAAAAAAGAATTGAATAATAATAATAAAAAGGAAGAGATAGAGAAAGAGAGCTTTTGAATAGTATAGATAATATAAATAAAGAAGGCTATACGATAACAATTTTTATAGTCTAATAATTTAAATAAAAAAATTTGTATTATTTAATAATTAATTTATAATTTTTTGAAATTAAAACTTACTAAGGGTGGGTTTGGGGCGACGGGAAGGTACGGTGCGTTTAGCTTACTTTTTGTCTCACGCTACAGTATTGCTACAGTATTTAGTCTCACCACCACCGTTATTTTTACACTAATCGCAGATAAATACACTGCTCATCTAAATTCACGCTAAAATTGATTTACCCTAGTAATAAATTATTGCTGTTGATATTGGAATTGCATATTACAAAGAGCTCAAATCTCGATAAAGGTAGAACAGTCCATTACCCAAGCCATGCAGCAGCATTATGAAAGCTGTAATAATTGTAATATCTGCAATTTATTATTGTTGATTGTGGGATTGTGTTTTTATGTATTTAGATTATATTTATATATTAAATTTATTTTTTAATAATTGGAGAGTGAATTTAATATTCTTTTTAATTGAAAAAAAAATTATTTGAAATTAAATTCAAGTTTTCATACATAATATAATGTAAATCTAGATTAAAATAAATATTAAAATATTTTATCCAAGTTTGATTCAATCAATTTTTTTTAAACCGTCAATCATAATAAAATTAGATTCGGTTAAATTCTTAATTCAATTTTAAATAACAACAATTTTTAAATTTTCATTTCACAAATTCAGGTCAGTTTTTTTTTTCTTGCTTATCACACTTGCCATCACTAAAGTTATTCCAAACATGAATCTCAATAACAGAGAGAAATAGGTTTCAATAACATGTTTGGATCTTTGAACAAGAAATTCAAAGCATCCCAACCAAACACAGTTGCAAATGAACACACAATTATTACCCGAAAGACAAATGATTTTAGTCCATCAAGATGATCCATTGTTGAGTTCGAAACTCAAACCGGTTCCACTCAGTTTTTGCTCCACTATATTGTCGAGCCGATTAGCCATCTCGGGTGTAAGATGGTTTTGCCAATCCCCAACCTTGCCTTTTCTGAAGAACGTCTTGTTCGTTGCCTCATCGTCGTCTTCATGTCGTTTTCCCGTCTTGTTCACGTCTAAATTACTCAAGTTCTCAAAACTGCATAAATCTATTAGTTTCTTCACTACCCCACCTTGTTCTTCTTCAAAGCTAAAAGGGTACCCTATAAACTCAGCCAATTTTTTCACATACAACTCACTATCATTCATCAATTCTTCGTATTTCAAAAACATTACCTTTTCCGGTCGTTCTTGACTAGCTTTCCAATAACCCAGAATATGATCCCAAGCCGGTCCAAAAACAGACCTCCCTAGACAGAAAAGCTCAAAAGCCTCCTCTATCGCAATGTGTTCGTTTTCCTTAGGCCTTCGGTTGGCTGCAAAGTGAAACATGGAAACGAACGCATCTTTCGGGTCCCGACAAATGTAAACAACTTTAACATCATCGGAACCCAAAACAGATTTGGGCAAACAATGGTAAGGTGCATGGGTGGGTATGAGTGGGATACCTGGTTGACGGACGTCTGGTTTATATTCAAACCCGACCATATTTGGGACACAATGATGAGGACCCTTGGTAAGTAATGGACTATTGGAGGTGTCGTAAAGGTTTCGAGTGACGATGGCGAAACTCAGTGCTTTGAGCCATGTAGTTCCACTTTTCGGAGCGCTACAGAGGAAGATATCGCCTGGTTTAGGCTTGAAGCGGTGTTGAGCTAATATGATGCTTTCGAGGAAATGAGGGAAGGTCCAAAAGCCTTCGTATAAGCGAAGAGGCTGGAAAGAATTCCACCCATTTTCTGTTGGGAGTGTTGACATGAACTCCACCACTCTTTCAATCGCCTCAGCAGAGGAGAGCTCTTCAATGTCTGCAATCATTGTGAATTAGCCTATGTTTTCTTAATAAGTCTTAGATTAAGGCTATGTTTGTTTTACTGAAAATGACTTTCGGAAAATGATTTACTTTTCTGAAAAAACTAATATTTTTTGGTGTTTGGATGAATCTGTGTAAAATATTGTCGATCGTTTGGTAGATTTCTTAAAAATATTTCATAAAAGTTGTTTTTAATTAAACAAACATACATTTGAAATTTTCTTATTTTTGTATTGTTTAATTGAATTTACTTTTATCTATAATTTTATATTTTACATTGTTTTTGCATATATTAAAAATATTATGTTAAATTCAGATTCATTACAACATCATTTTTTAATTACATGACTACTAAGTGAGTATTTTTTATTTAAAAATGTAACATTAGCAAAATTGACAAAAAAAATTAACAATATCAACAATTAGACTTAATTTTTAAATTTGAAAAGTAAAGGGACTAAATTCTTGAAAATAAAAGTACAAAATACTAAATTACAAATCTGTGAAGTGTACATAGACTTATGACATATTTTAACATTTATACTATAAAATATTTATTATTAAAATATGAAAATTGAATGTTTTCAATAATATGTGAATAATATTATTTAAATTTATTATTTTTAAAATTTATTACTAAAATAAAATTAAAATATTAAATAATTTATTAAAATAATAAATTATATTTATTATATTAATAATTTATTATAAGACTAAATATAAATAATTAAATAAATATGTTTAATAATATTAAAAAATATAATATTTTAAAAATTTTAAAAATAAAAATAAAAATTATTATCAATATAATAATATTAAGCTTGATTAAAGTTAATTTTTATAAAAAAAATAAATTTATCTATATATGAGCTTTTTTTCGAAAAATAACTTATACTTTTCAAAATGGTAAGTCCTTTTACAGGAAAAAGGGCGTATTTTACTTTGACCTATAAATCATTTTCCGTTGACCAAACTATTTTCTGTGAAACAAATACAGGAAAACACAAAAAAATATTTTCCGTAAAACCTTTTACTTGTAAAAAAATGAGCCCTAAATCTATCTTGAAAAAAAGCATAATGATAAATTTAGCCCTCAAACTTTACATTTTCTATTAATTCAACCTTTATTATTTTTCTGAATCATTAACTTTTCAAAAAAAAGTTATCGCTTCTCAATGTTATTGATGTGACAACCTATATGACAGTTCTCTTGCAATTCATGTTAACATGACATTTATTGTCTTATATGCCAACTCAATAAATAATTTAAAAAATTAAAAAAATAAATCAAAATTCAAAAAAATATATTAGAATGAAGTACATATGGATTGTCATGGAAGCTACTACGTTTAAAAATTTAACATTTTAATCAGTATTTTCGTTAAAAAAATCATTACGACTCTTTTTTAAAAGGTTGAAAACCAAATATAGGATAAACGTACCATGGAGGCCCCTATATTAGAAGTTAGATTGCATTTTGCTCCCTCTATTAAAAAAAGGACAAATTTGCCTCTGTACCTTAGATCAAAAAGCAAATTAATCCTTTTTGTTAAAAAGTTAATCCATTTATATGGTTAAAAACTATACAGTTGATGAAATAACCGAACGATAACACGTTGGCATGCTACGTATAAAAAAAAATTCTTAACAGAAATACTAGTTTACTCATAGTGTTGGGAAAGAATTCCACCCATTTTCTGTTGGGAGTGTTGACATGAACTCCACCACTCTTTCAATGGCCTCAGCAGAGGAAAGCTCATCAATGTCTGCAATCATTGTGAATTAGCCTATGTTTTCTTAACAAGTCTTGGTATTTTAGGGACACATTTATAATAAAAACATTAAACCTACCTTAAAAAAAACATAATGATAAATTTAGCACTCAAAGTTTTTATTTTCTATCAATTTAACCTTTATTCTTTTTTTAAGTTAAATTTGATCATTGATCTTTAAAAAAAAAATTATCGCTTTTCAATGTTGTTGATGTGACAACCTACATGAAAGTTCGAGTGCAATTCATGCTGACATAACATTATTTGTTTTATTATGTTATCTCAACAAATAATTTAAAAATAAAAAATAAATCAGAATTCATAAAAATTCAAAAGAAAAAAGAATGAAGTACACGTCGATTGTCATGTAAGCTACCACGTTTAAAATTTTAACATTTTAATCAATATTTTTGTTAAAAAAATCATTACTGACTCTTTTTCAAAAGGTTGATCAAATTTGACTCTTTCAAAGTAAAAATACCATGAAAGCCCTATATTAGAAGTCAGATTACATTTTGCTGACTCTATTAGAAAAAGGGCAAATTTGCCTCTTTACATTAAATCAAAAAGTAAATTGATCATTTTTGTTAAAAAGTTCATCCATTTATGCTTAAAACCTATGCAGCTGATGGAATATCCAGACGATAACACGCAACATGCCACGTGTAGCTCACATTGACGTATAAAAACCAATTTTTAACAGTAGAAATGGATGAAACTTTTAATATTAAGACAAGTTTACTCTTTGATCTAACGTGCAATGATTAATTTATTTATTCTTTTAGTAGGAGGGTAAAATGCAATTTGACTCCTAATATAAGGACCTCCATGGCACTTTTATTCCAAAATTGACAAAATACAATTTGATACCAAATTAACAAAAGGAATAAATGTTAAAGGACTACATTTTACATTATGCCACTAAGAGTAGCAACTACAGATGCTATTTTAGAAGAAGACAATCATGAAAAAGACAAACAGTAAAAAGCAAAAAGGTGTTAGGTAAATTGAGGGGTCTAAATCAAATTTCAGTTCAATACTTGGCAACAAATTATCAAAATTCAGAAAAAGGGGCAAAGTTTTCATCAAAAGCAGCAGCAATACACTTAAAGCTATATATATATATATAAACCCCAAACCCCACATTTAAAAATCAGTATTGCATAAAAAGAAAGTACTTCCCAAGGCAAGAGAAAAAAGAAACTTTCATTGAATGTGCAAGAGCAGTGTAAACAATCAATAGAAAAACTAAAGAATTTGAGCTATGAATAGAGAATAATTAAACATACCCACGTTGGCTGGTTCTTTTCACTTGAAGTAGGGTTCCAAGAGGTCGCTGAGCTTATACCTTCAAGGCAGGAATGTAATATATACATACGCAGATAGTAAAATGGAATTAATTAAAATTGTGGGGTGTTTGCTCCTGCTTTCAAGTTCCAACCAAGCATTCGCATAAAATTTGAATGATGACACTGCTGTTTACGAAAACAAACATAAATAAGATCTTTTATAATTTTACTGGTACCATATGTTTGCCATGTCGAAAATAATAATATGGACAACTTGCCTTCTTTGCTTGTTTATTGATGTAAATTGCCTTCTAGTCCCATATATTGATTTTATTCATGATTTCTGGTCATTGTATGCAAAATGTCTCATTTACCTAAAGTCAGCATGTGTTCTTAATTGGTGTTAAGAAAAGATAATTATTTAATAACCGTGCCAAACAATAATCTATTTAAATAATAAAGAAAACTAAATAAGTGAGAGACTACAAAATAAAATGTGTAATTTTATTTTCAAGCAACCATTAATGGGTCCAATACAAAGACTACAAAATAAAAAAGGATAGAAACTTAGCAATTTGATTCTATTTCTTGAAGGAAATGGGCAAAAACACAGCATTCGCTAAATTTTCTAATTGTAAAGGAACTATACCTTGATATCTCTCTTCTTCTGGTATATTCTATCAAGGTAAAAAAATGATAACAAAGTTATTTAACAGTCTCCTACGTGGAACTTTGAGTGAGAAGGAAAGCCTAAACTGGGATGTTTAGTATAAATGTTAAAACATCACAAACCCGAGTTTCTTGAAGTGAGTTTATCGCCTTGTAATGTAATTTTCCAACAATCAACTTGGAATATGAAGATAGATAACTTTTTGGGGACAACTGCAAACAGCATAAAATTGAATGGTTAAGTCATTGTTGTTAAAATCAAATAAATTATAACAAAAAATCACAAAAACAACATAAAAGTTTTTAAAATGCCACAGTTTTTAAATAGAAGGCTGAATTACCTCGGAATTTATTGTCCTGGGTTATTAGACCAAATGTTTCCGCAGTCTCACGAATCATAATACCACTCACTCCAGTGAAACTAGTTACCTTGCACTCGGCCACTATCAGAAAATAGAGAGAAGATTACAACAGAAATAAAAAATAAAAACCAACAACAACAAATTGAAAACCATCAGTATAAAGTTTGCAGATGAATTAAATTAGTTGGAATTAGTAATTACTGCATTATTTAAGCCTGTGTGCTCATTGTCTAACCCAAATAGCATACACAACATTCTTTAGTTACACATTTTAGAGCAAAGCTTTCAATAAATCAAAGGTGAATATATTCTTTAGTTACCCTTTTGAATTGATTTGAAAAATTGTGACCAAAGAATAGATAAAGGGTACCTATAGAGGAACTTATAATCGCTCCTATGGATTCTTTTTTCCAAATTGGCTTTTGAATTTTCAGGAATCAATGTAACCTGACCGAGAAGAGTTTATAAGTTCTTTCATAACAACACGGAAAATGAAGGTCCCTCAAAATAAACTTTGTTACTGCATTCATTCAAATACCCTACTGTTCCCATCAAATCAACATATATTGGTACAGTTTACGTAGTTGTAGGCTGATTGAAGTGGGCAGAGTCTAAAAGCATTTACAACTTCATAAAAAAAGATAAAGTTGCACGAATAATCTGAATTATTGCTATAGAAGTAAATTATAGACTAACCTAGAATGAGAGCACCATGTAAATCCGCACCAATAAGACATTGAGCCAACTGATTTTTCCTACAATTGAGTGCTGAACAGATGTATCATTGGATCAAAAAGAATTTAACGATCATATGACTCAATAATAAATAGTACCCTCCACCTCCACACTACTGAAGAACCAACATAAGTAAAATGAGATGATATCTCACCCACTAGTTTTTAGAAGTTGATTCATGTAGCCTTTCCACATTTCATGCATTGGTTTAAATGTATCAAACCTGAAGATCAAAGCCATACCAAATATTTTCAAAATAAATGGTAGAAATGAACATTGTTACTACACCACAAACATATAAAAAGTAAATAAAGTATCCCCTTGAAAAAGAAGTACTAACTAAAATCCTTTAGTTTTAATCTCTTTTTCTTTCTGTTTTAACAATCAACAAGGAGATCTGCTGTTTTATCCTTATTCTTCTTCATATTCAGAACAAAAAGATCCCCGTAATCTATTTCCAGATAAACATATGTAAACACTTGCTAACATCCTCACTCTTTCAATGCAAAGTGAAGAACACTGCAACACAAAGACATATAACAATATTCCTACAACAATAGAAAAAGGGAAAAGAGCATCAACTGTATCCTTGTTATAACACTCACTTTTGCATAGCTTGAGGCAGCTCAAATACTCCAGACTTCTTAAGCTGCTTCATCGACATATGTCTTTTAGAGCGCTTAGAGAGGTTCTTCAAAGCCCTGATTTGAGAACCGGTAGACATAAGTCGACCTTTCACGAAATTATCAAGGAGGATCCAATTTTCGAATTTGATACTTCTAGATCCTTGCATATATTTCTGAGCTGAATCACCACCTTGAAGAAGTTCATGCAATATCTTATCTGCCATGCTTCCTTTTTTGTTGGAAAACTACGACAAAAGACATCAACATTACATCCATTCTACTAACTACAAAGTCTTAAAGCACCGCTATTCAAACAAAAAAATGTTACCTTGGAATCAGCTGGTAACAAATTCTCATGCATAGGTTCTGATAGCTTGGAATATACTTCACCATTTTCTTCAACATCTATATATGTAAAATTATAATTCATCTTATATCAAAACAAAGATAGAATACATACTGAAATGTTCACAATCAGCAATACTAGAAACTACCTTGTGAACTAGAGGGACCCGAGAAGGGAAAATTTCCTAAATTTAAAACATAAATGGAACATAAATTAGCCAAATGAACATTGAATATATATATAGGGGAAGAAAAGTGAAAACTTTTGGAAACCTTTCTTCAATGACAAATTGGAGGAAGGAGCAATGGGTGCTTTAGTGCTAGAAATTTCTTTTCCATCTTCTTCAGCCAATGTCATTTTGTTTTTCTTCTGTTCTTGAAGAAGCTCGGCTTTAGCAACAGCAAACCTTCGTTCCAATGCTTCTTCTAAACTTCGCTTTCTTTGATTTTGACTAACCGGGGTTGTTGTCGCCATCAGAAACTAAACTGGTTTAAGCTGGCCAGGGTTTAAAAAAGCAATTAGTGGTATAACGGTGTTAGCAGCATTCAACACCGCTAGTCACCACAATAGCAAAATCTAGATGATGAGATTAAACAGAGTAACAAGCAGTGATATTGAAAACAGAAAATCAGATATAGCAAAGAGCATATAACGCAAACAGAGCCATAACTCAAAATCTCATGAGTCAAAGTAGAAATCTTCTAAGTTAAGTTTGGTTTAAAATTTGACCTTAAATTAATTTTTCTGGTATTTGGTCCGGTTAGAAACTTGAAGGCAAGATGGATGAGCTGAGACTGGGTCAAAAGTTTATAAAGGAAATTCAGATAAAAATATTAACAGTGTGTTCTTCATTGAGCTGATCATGGGCCGGGGCTGGGTCTCAACAGAATTTTAAACCCATTTTCTAGGCCCAACCCAAAAAATAGGCCTAGAATTTTGCCCAAGCCCAACTTGGATTATAGATTCTAAACCTGAGCCCGGCCCGTATTTTAGGAAGAATTTCCTAAGCCATCTCCAATGAATATTTTCCAGTGAACATTTACCTTTAGTTGCTTACTCAATGACATTAGTTGATAGCAGGAAATAGTTGGTAACAAGCAATAATTGAAAAAAAGAAGAAAAAAACACCTTGAAAATAAAGAGGAAAGAAAGAAACAAAAGATGTAAGAGATGGGAGGGTCATAACTGAAGGTACTAAAAAGGGAGCATTGGCCATTAAATCGGCCATGAAAGCTATCATACATCATATATAAACAAAGACTTAAGATCAATGAGTTGCAGACTTTTACATACAATTCCCAATTCAAATAATAAAGGAGGGAATATTGTACTGGAATTGCCATCGTATTAGATTTTTTATTATCACACCCAATATTATTCATATACATGAAAATAAAAAAAATTATGAAAAATAGATGGGATAGCAAATTATTTAATGAAATAGATGATATTTTACGGCACCTTAGTGAAGTCGGCAAATAATTACAAATGCATTACTTAATAAATTATACCTCAAATTATATGCAAATACATATGATTTCACAAACTCAGATTTAAAAAACAAAATAAAAAGCAAATTTCAAAAGTAAAGCAAAACACTAAAATCAAAACAAGGAAAAGACTTGAGCTTTTAAATTTCAAAGCAGTTAGGAAGAGCAAAATACTAAAATCATAACAGTTATGGAAGAGCAAAATAAAAAGCAAATTTCAGCTCTTCCTAACTGTTTTGATTCAAGGTTTTATATTTTTTTTTTACAAAAGAAACAGTAATGCAAATGCTAATATTCCAACTCTACATTTATTAAACAGTGCTGGTTCTTTTGTTCTTCTCAACGACTACAGTCGCCCAAAATCAGTCAAAGATTCTCTTAATGGTTGAATAAAAAAAACCAGCAACAACAGATAAATGCCGAGAAACCATGTAGAAAATAAATCCACAGATCTCGAAAATTGGAGACATATAGAGAAAGGAAGCTCGAACGATCAGATAAAGTGAACTAAGAAACCAACAGAGCCCCAACTTCATGCTATTTACATACACAAAAACAAAATAAAACAAAGGCAGAGGATGTAGCAGTTTCAGCCTATTTTCTCACCGACCAAACAGCTCCAACAGAAAATCACCTAAAAGAACTCGAAGCTGCAAAAATAGAGTGCCTATGGAACGATGATGGTGGTGGCTGGTGGAGAAATTGGAGTGAGTAGAGTGGAGACAAAAATGTAATATGTATTAAAAAATTGCAATTTTAATAAAGAGAATTAATTTTTCGTCAACAAAATCAAGAAATTGCAGCTGTCCATAGGAAAAAAACCAACTGTACATAGAAGCCATGGAGAAGCAGTTCCAAAAAAAAAACATAGGTCTTCGCCATGAAATCAAAGCAACCAAAAGTTGTTATTTATGAATTTAATTAATTAGCAAAGCAACCCAACTGTTCTCCGCAATTCTTTTTTCTGAGTAGAGCAATTATCAGAAAATAGAAGATACCTGGAACTGGATGAGATTGACCGGCGGCACAGCGGCACGGAAACGTCTGAAGGCTGGAGCGGAGAAGCGCCAGCAGTGGTGAACTCCGGCGCGGGACGAAGCAACGGTGATGGGCGCCGGCGAAAGAGTAAGCGGGAGATAGAGAGACCGCCGGAGAGGAGACGGCTGTCGAAGGGCAGCGGCGCTGGACAGCTGGAGGTGATGAGCGGCACTTAGGGGATTTTTGTTTTTAGGAATTGATTTGGGAAATTGGGAATAAGAGCAAGTCACAGGTCAGTATAATTAAAAAAAGTCTTAATATGACATTTGGTAGTTGACTCTTTTTCTTGGTGCCTAAATTTTTTTAATTTAATATTCGAACATGACAATTTCTTTTTAATTTAGTACTAAATTTGATCTTTTTTTTTAATTAATAATTAAACTTTTTAGGATTCCAATTTATTACCTAAACTTAACTCTTTTCCCTAATTTAGTACTTAATTTTTTTTTCAATTTGGTGATTGTCAAACATTTTACAATTTATTCTAATAGACTAACAATGTTATTTTTCTATGAAGTAGCAAAAATAATCAATGTATGACCAACATGTGATATGATATGATATTTTTTATATTTTATATGTTCAATTACTTTTAATTTTATTTATCTATTTTATTAATTGAAGATAATGAATTTCTTTTATTTGAGCTTTTAAAAAATCTTAATTTTGCTTATTTAATATTAATTCATTAAGCATAGTTCAATACCTATTTTTTTAACATGAATTTTCTAATATTGACAATATTTTTGTAGCATAACAAAAAATAAATAAATACCGCTAGTGTTTTGTGTAATTTGTATAACATTTGATAAATTTGGGTACCAAATTGAACCTAAAAAGGCTTTAAGTACCAAATAAGACAAAATGCCAAGTTTAGGTACCGAATTGGGTTAAAAAAAGTTTAGATACCAAATTAGAAAAAAAATGTCAAGTTTAGGTATCAAATGTTATATTAGTTCAGGTATTAAATGTTAATATTAGACTTTAAAAAAATTAATAATTTATTCGAGCTAAGTCAGACCCAAGCTGAAACACTTTGACCCGAGACTCGGTCTATTTAGAAAATAGATCTTATTTTTTGTTTAAATCCATGTTTTGAATTTGTCCAAATCCTTTTACTTTTCGAGCGGACTTTCGAGTCTAGACGGGTGAACTGGCTCATAATCTCTTAAAATAAAATATCTAAATTTAAAATTAAATGCCAAGAAAAAGTGATAATACGGTAAGTCACATAATGTTTAATTCGAGGAAAAAAATAAAATAGAGAGCATAATTAATTTTTTAATTAAAATTAATTCGTTTTTAATTATTTATATTATTAAAATATTCTATTGAAAATTATTAGAAGTTAGGAAAAAAATGATTTTTTTTGCAATAAGAAAACCATTATTTATATATTATAAAAATATGGAAATATTATTAAATCTAGTATACTCTCTTTGCCAACTTGATTGTTATCACAATAAACCCGGCTTGATAGTTAAGCCTATTTATCACCCTAGGTGTAGATTGAGTTTGAGTTGTACTAAATACATTTATTATTTAAATTTTAACATATTATTGTAATTCATTAAAAAGAATTACAATAAACATAAAGTAATTGATATCAAAATTCCCGTGATTTGTTGTTTTCCTTGAAAGAAGATTATCCCATAGTGGAATTTAGAAGTGTTTATTAGCCGGACAAGATTAAATTTGAATCCATTGAAATACGATATTAATACATTTTATTTTTGTCTAAATTCAAATTAACTCGAAATATAGACTTAAAATATTACTCAAACTTGCTCATATCTGAAAATGATTAACCCAAACCTATTTTAAGTCCCACCATATTATTTAAAAAAATAAAAATATTTATTAATTATTTTTATTTTTATAATTTTATATAAAGCCATCTTAATTTTTTTAATGTTCACATCAAAACATTATACATTACTATAGATTTAATTTTCATGAGTTATAAATTACATCATATATAAAAATAACATTATATAAAACATTACAAACTTAAAAAATTAGATCGGGCCAAGCCGTACCAAACCCAAGCTTGAAGATATAGGTCTAATCTTTTAACTCAAAATTTCAAGTGAGCCTTCATACTTGAGTGTATAACCCAACTTATAAACAAGTCTAGTGGAATGGCTTGTTCGAATAATGAATATCAAATCCAACTTCGCCTTAAAAATTTTCCTTTTATACTTACAAAATGTTAAATAAATATTTGAATTTGAATAGTAATACTAAAGAGAATGCATTAAAGCAAATTTGAGGGTTTCAAATTTGAATTTTACAAAAATTCCAAATCTTAGAGACCTAATGCCATGCCATCCCCAAAAGCAACCCCAACTCTATTATGAATTTAGCTCAAAACTTGTATCCATTACAATTATATTGCCTCTATCAAACATCCAATCAAATTAGAAACTAAAATTTTGACAATCATATAGAAGGTACTCGTTTTGCAAACAGGTCTACAACTATTGGGTCAAAAGAATGATATGAATAAATACCTTTGCTCTCTTATTTCGTCATACGGTAATCACAAGAAGTGTATAATCTGGGTAAGAAACGACACCATTCGAGTTAACAATCGTAAAACTCCAACCACATCAAAATGCTGAGCCACTGCCACCTTTGTTTCTCCTCATCATCATATCTTTCGCTTCGTTGATCTTCGATGCAAGGTAATGGCTTCCACCGGCATCGGGATGATTCGCAACCATCACCCTCCTATGTGCCTCCTTAATCTTTTCCGCCGGAGTACTTTCTCTGTTTGGAAAAATTATATATAGAAAGAAAAACGTTCATGCATAGCTCGTGAAAGAACATTGTTTAGATGACATTGTTTACGATACAAGGTGCAATGGCCAGAAGAGAACGAAGGTAAATGTATTCAAAGAACCCTAAATGCAATGACCGAAGCACAAGCTCACAAAAGAACATTGTTTAGATGAAATTGCTCGCGAAACAAGGTGCAATGGCCGGAAGAGAACTAAGGTAAATATTCAAAGAACCCAAAGCTATACAGCCTTTTTTCATTCTTGAAACGAACTTGAACCCCGAATATATGATTAATTTCTTAACAATCCCCAATCTTAAACTAAATCTCAGCTAAGATCATAAAACTAACATCAATAAAATTGAACCTATAAACTTCATTAATATGCCACAATAACCACAAAATCAAACAAAGCCCGTTTCATTAAAATCTACTATAAAGCATAAATTATTTGAGACAAACAAGGGGTTAATCGTCATTAATAATTACTAACAAGGTTCACAACATCAAACACCATTAATGATTAACAATCATCCGTATTGGAACTATACTAATTACCTCTACCCTCAAATTATCCCACATAAAATTCATTCATTTGACGAATAACCCATAAAAATCAAACAAAACCATTTCATTAAATTCAATTTTCAACTTCAACTTCAAACATTTCATAACATAAAGCAGAAAATTCAACACAAAAAAAGGGGTTAAAAGAGGAGAAAAAAGTACCTTACACCGAGAATAAGAGCGGCTTCTCTCCGTGTCATACTAGGCTGAAACCCACCTTCATAAAATCTTCGAACCCTAGCCGTCGGCGGTCTTGCCTTAAACGCCTGCCAAGCCCTAATACTATATCTCCCCGCATAAGCAGCCGCCGCCACCGCGATTCCGGCTATTAAAGGAGCAACCTAAAATTAAAAAGAACAACCCAAATCCTTTTTAAGCATATTTGAATATTAAATACCTATAATTTCTTACATAGAAGGAGAATCAATTTAAGGGACTCACCATTTCTGTGCTATCTCTGGATTGTCGTTGCATTTCGTTATAAAAGATTTTAGGTTTTAGGGTTTTTATGTGATGAAAGAAAACAGACCCGATTTGTTATTTATATTACTTGACCCACCCACCACCGACCCGGCTTTTACGTATTTCCCAAGGAAAACATTTCTTTTAGATTTTTCTCTCTAATTTATGGACCGCTGATTTTTCTTTTTTTTTTCTTTATAAAAAATTATGGTTTTCTTAAAGGCATAATTTTAACTTTAGCCCCTAACTTTTATCTCTTTTATCAAATTGGTCTCAACTCTTTTTGGGATCACCTTGACATCAACCTTTGAAATTTAGTCAAATTATTTTTTGATAGACGAAAAACTAATAGAACTGTTAAAATTTTGACAACATTGAACGGCAGCCTATGTAGTAGTCTACGTGTACTTCAATGTTTACAGGGATAATTTTTTTTATAAAGTACACATAATCCATCATGCGGACTACCATGTCATCATTGTTAAAATTTTAATAGTCTCGTCAAATTTTCGCCAAAAAAATAATTTGATTAAAATTTGAGAATTAAGGACCAAAGTGAAAAAAAAGAAGATAAAGCTCAAATTGACAAAATAACTAAACATCATAGGATAAATTTGTCGTTAACACCTTTTTCAAATTCCTTGATCTTAATTTTATCAAGTTTATTTTAAATTTATACGTGAACTTTGAATTAATGCAATTTGATACATAAACTTTAATTCAGATGCACTCATATACATTTGAAGAAATAAATACATTAATTTATTTTTATATTGAATAAATATAATTATTCGTATATGCAAAATATAAGTATAAAACGATACTATGTGTTTATAATATATAAAAATTTGATCAAATCAAAATTTTGTTTAAATTTACACAAAATCGAAATTCATTTATAAAATTACACCGTAAATCAAAATTGATGTATAATTTTCAAATTTATTCCTTTAATTAAAATTAATATTTTAACAATTAAATCGTTCCGGATTTATCAAATTTCATCAATAAATTAGCAGATAAATATCATAAAATACAATTAAACAGTGTAAAAAGCTCAAAATAAACAAGTAATGTATATAATTTATTATACAAATCAATACAACACCAGCACAAGAATTATAATGAACAAATTGTCAATGAACTAAAAATTATGCGTAGTTTGTTCTCAAATCTCACAAATAAAACCTGTATGAATTAAAAATATAGAGAAATTAAATGACACCACCATTCACCGCACCAATTTTTGTATTAGTAATAATGCTGGTATCGACTCTCGGTGGACCAGAGTGCCGCCTCGGTTTGGCCGGTGAAGGTGGATACAAGAGTCGTTTTTTGGTCGACATGATCGGTCCTTTGTCGGGTGTACCATTTGCTTCTAGTCCCAAGGGACTTTGCAACCTGGTTTTGGCTCTTGCCGATTTAGTTGGTACCATATAACTCGGAAGTGACGGCGAGCTTGCTAAGCTCTCGTCGTCACGCACCAATGAGCCGGCAATGCTGTGTCTTCGGTTCCGTTCGGATTGCGCGCTGACTATGCTTCTTGTGTCGTCGTCCTGGGCAATGATACTGCCGCTAGGGCTTGCGGACTTCAGCTTTGGGGATGGTGTGGAAGGTGGTTTCGGAGAAGGGGATAGGTGACTTGATGTTCGGTTAGGCTTTTGGCTCGATTTCGGGGATTGTTTATTATCCAAATTGAGTTGGTAACGAGCGTAAGCTTTGCTGATTTCTCCTTCGAAATGTGCACTCTTTACCGATGACTGGTCGTTGTTCGGTTCCTTTCCCGTCACGCCACGTCCTTCCCATGGTCGAGCTGCCATCCATCGTTCTAACCAACTCCAACCCCACGTCAGGTTGTTCATATCCATGAATAACGGATTCATAGATTTCGAACCGTTCTTCCAAGTTTGCTGCAAAATTGGGATATTTAGAACATCATCACCATTATTATATTTCAATCCGTTAGTGTTTCGAGTTTATCGTAATGCTCGGAATTACCTGATGAGTAAATGAATAAGCCATTGCCCTTTCTCGTCTCATTGCAGCCTCGTGTTTGCTCAATAAGCTCGCTTCGATTTGTTCCTTCGATTGCAAGCTATCGTCCCAATCTTCCCCCATCTGTTTAAACAACCAAAACCGGCACTTTCCCGATGAGAAAACTAAGCTGTTTAACGAACATATATAACAAAAATCACTCAAAAATGCACTGTAATAACCCCGATTTTATAGAACTTACCTGCAAATTCACAAGCTCTTTCGCATGTTTCTGCAAGATTTGTCTCTGAAGAGCTTGATTTTCTTCGGTCATACGGATTCTCCTCATCCGAATCTGACACTGCACACGAGAAAGTGTTTGCATACAACGAAGGGTACTCGTCACTTGCCGTTTCACCGCAGGTCCTTCCATTAACGATTTCAGCCTCACAAGTCCTCGTAAAGCACACAATGCTCTTTTCGCCTTTAAAACGATAAATCATACATAATCAATGAATCCATTGCTTAAATTTTCGGTTTAAATCGTGCAAAAACAGTAAAAGTACTATGGAGGCCCTTTTACTAGAAATCAGATTGCATTTTGCTCTTTTTACTCAAAAAATAGATAAATTAATCTATGTGCATTAGATTAAAGAGTAAATTAACTTTTTCTGTTAAAAATTCCATCACTTTTTACTGTTAAAAACTGATGTATCTAACAAAATAATCAGACAGTTACACGTGACACGTGTACCTCATGTGAAGGTATAGGGACCAGTTTTTAACCGTAACAATGGATGAAATTTTTAACAGAATGACTAGTTTAGTCTTTAATCTAACGTATAATGACTAATTTACTCATTTTTTAGGGAAAAAGACAAAATAAAATCTGACTCCTAATACAAATCCCTCAATGACACTTTCACCTGCAAAATACTATCCAACATTACCATGTAAACTCGAAAAGCTGTCTGAATTTTGATCGCTGCAACTTCCTCCATAGATTTTCCAGCAAACCGAGAGTCTATATTAAGTCGGCGTTGAACGACCGTAACAGCAGCCGGGGTCGGAACAGCTGGAGCAACAACAACATCATCATCGGTAGCTTCAGCAACCGTCTCGGGTTTGATTATTTTCTCATCTTCCGGCTGAGGTGGAGGGGACAAATTAACAGTTTCTAATGTGGGTGCAGCCGCATTAGAACTACTAGGACCCAAATGCACTTGCTTATCCAAAATCTGTTCTTTTTACATATGAAAAGAAAAGCGGTAAAATTGTAAGTTTAGTCCCTCTATCATATTCAAACTTGAAATTAAATTCCATATACTTTAATTCGACATAATTTTATCATACACCTTTATAATCAGTAAATGTACGTTAGAGATCCCTCTATTATAAAGGCTCGATCAAATTAGTCCCTCTACTATTAAATAAATCAAATTAATCCCTATAAAAATAGCACTTACTATTTAACAAAGGTAATATTTATTAAAGTTTTTATAGTTCTGTAAATGAAACTTTTTCTTTTGGAATTGAACTACAATTGAAAAGAAAATTTAAGACATTTTTTTTGGTATCATTTGATTCTTTGTAATAGTATAGGGACTCAATTAATTCATTTAACAATAGAGGGACGAATTTGATCCAGCCCCTATAATACAGGGACTTCCTAGGTACTTTAACCTTTTATAATCTCATTAGTCTAAATAATCGACGCCTTATACCAAATTAAACAAATCTCAAATTTCAGTATAACAAAAGGATCAAAATCACAAATTGACCCCAAAGAAAACATAAAAATTTAAGTACATGTGGGTTGACCAGAAATTTAACATGAATTATGGACTGAATTGAAAATTTTCAAACCTGATTTTTCTTTTCCTTTGACTCTGGATTGAAGGCTTTCTTTAAAGAAGATAGCCATTTTACTTTCTTCCCCATCTTTTCTTTCCTCGATATGATCCTTCAAAAAAAAAAAATCCATGATCTATCATGTTAATGTATATTTATTAACACAATCCAAAACATGATTAAAAAAAAACAAGCTAAAAAAGTGATTTTTTTTCCTACTTCAGCTAAAAATTTTCTCTCTTTTTTTCCCAAATTTTCTCACCAACCAAACAGAACAAAAAAAAAACCTGCTATTTAAAGTTTAACAAAATTGGGAATGTACCCAGATTTTGAAAGAGGGAGTACCTGAAACAATAATGCCCAGATCTCAAGAAATTCGGAAGAACGAACTTTTTTTTTGTGTGTGTGTCGGTAAACAGTTACAGAGAAAGAACAAAAACAGATCTTGAGAAGAAGGAAAGGTTATGTTTTTCAGACAAATTGAAGAAGAAACAGCTGTTTTTAAGTGAAACCCCCCACTTTATTGGGTTGGTCAAATTGGGCCACTTTTAATTGAAAAGATTTGCCTATTCCTTATCTGATTGGTTTTTTTTTCTTTTTTAAAAACAGCTGTTTTTATTTTCACGAAGTTTAGTAACTAACACAGTTAAAAAAAGGCGCCGCTTTTTTTTTCCTGTCGCTTTCGAGTTTTAATGGCGATTTTCTGTTTTCTTTAGATCGGTGAAAACTGAGACACAACTGCACATATTTTAGATATGTGTATATAGGTTAAAATATGTTATAGGTACTAGTATTTTTAAAATTTATAAATTTAGTCTATTTACTTTTTAGATTTTAAATTGTAAATTCAATCATTAGTTAAAATTATTTTATTAAATTTGTTAATGTTATATTTTAAAATAAAAAAAATACTCACTCGGTGGTCAGAGGCGAACGGTTTAAAGGACTTAGGGAGGCCAAAATTTTAGGAAATTATGATCTTTTTTCCTTGAATTTTTCAAAAAATTTTAATTAGACCCCTCAAAATTTTTGGAAATTATTTGAAAATTCTCATTAAATTCTTAAATTTTTTGAAAATTTTATTAGGCCCCTAAAATTTAGTCCCACGATTCACCACGGTTGGTGGTAGGCATGTAATTAAAAAATGATATTATAATTAACCTAAATTTAACAAAAAAGTAATTGTGTTAATAGTTGGACCTAAATTTTGAAACCTAAGAGAGAGTAGAGAGACTAAATTCCTGAAAATAAAAATATAAGGACTAAATTGCAAACTTTCAAAACATACACAAAGTTATAATATATTTTAATATATATTTTGATTTATCTTTTAAGAGATTTACTACATAAAAATAATATTAAAAATATGTAAATTCCAACATACTTAAATATATATTTTATTTTATTTTAAGATTTGAAGAGAAATTTATAAATAATAGTAATAATTGTATTTACAAAAATTCCAACCCAGCTAACCACAATTTTGTTTTTATTTGGACACATAATTGCAAAATGACTTGAAGAATATATTAAATATAATCTTTCTTGTCTTACACTTAACCAAATTATTCCTATTGTAGATTTATGAAAAGGGCCAAAAAAAAAAAATTCTTTTTACTATCCTTGAATCTCTTTTAACAATAAAATAGCGAAAGGTTTCGGCCAACTTGTCTCAACTTTTTTTATTCCCTCTTCGATTTTATTTTCCTTGTAATTATCTATTGTCTTTTGTTGTAGGCATCATCTCCCGACAACAAAAGATTTTTGGCTAACTCACCCCAAACTTCTCTTTTCTTTCTCTGGCTTAGCCTTGAACTTTTTTTGGATTCGTCAAAATCAAATCTCAAAGTTTATAGAAACCATTTTCCAATCGTTGATCATTCACCATCAGATTGTTGTGTTTTCCACGCCAAGATCTCTCTAAACCAGCTAAGAGACTTAACCTTTTAGAATTTTCTGTAAGACGTTTTGAATGGCAAGGCGAGAATCAAAAGCCTAGAGTTTTCCAGAAGTTTTCATGGTTGTCAATTGTTTGGCCATTGAGCAACTATTAATGATCCCCCCACCATCCCTAGTCATGCCTTTAATGGCAACTAGGTTATTTTCCAAGCATATTGTGAAAAGGCTCCTTGAAATAATTTTTTTGTCAATTGTTTTCATCATGATTTGGCATCATATGGTTACCATCCATGACTTTTTTTAATTCCTAGTGACTCAAGTTTTCTAATTGTTTATGATTCAAATCATAAATGATTTCACTATCATATCAATAAAGATCTGCACAAAAGCTCGTCGTACCAAAAATCTATTTGTCTCCATGGCTAAAACGTGTTGAGGTTATATATCATGACCTCTTCTTGCGCCCACTCTATCATCAAGGAGGCTTGATTCAACTAATATTGGATGTTCATTTGTCTATCAAAGAATGATATGCTTTACATGACTTTCGAGGCTTTGTCTTGTATGAGACCGAGATCCTCAACTGCTTTCCCTTTTTTCACGTAACTAGGTCTATGGCTTTGTTGGCTTTTGTTTGTATAGGATGTAGGTCCTCATTTGATATAATCCATTATTTCTTCAAGAAATGAAATGAATATTTGAAAAAAAAATCCTTTACACCTATATAAAACCCTCCGAAAAAGTAAAGTACCAAAAAAAAAATATTTTCCCTACATGGCTCCCAACCCACCTTACAACAATCAATCAACCAAAAGGCATGTACCACAAACACATTGTTTTCTCAAAATTTTCCCCTTCACATAGCTTGTATTTGAAGTAAGGGTACTATTTGTCTCACCCAAAAAAGAAGGATGCGAGGGGGACCAACCGAAAATTAAGTAAATCTTCGAGAAGATAAGCACATTTCGAAATTCGAATCATCATTAAGTATCATCTTGTTAAAACTAAATCTTACCTTGACTGATCACATCAAGTCAACTTAAACAACCCATTGGTCTAACTACGGGCCTCTCTACTCCTGAAATCTAGGCGATAAAACCCTTAGTCAATAGGATACACAACAAGCTCTGAGCTCTCTACAAAAACTCGTTCTTCACCAATGAACCCCAAGTTATCTTTTACCATAAACCTTTGTAAATTTAAAGGAGACAAGCATAGGCCTTGACTTTTCTAAAAATAAAAAATTACTTGTTTAGTACCTTTTAAAATGATAAAATTATAAATTAACCTCCTAAAATCTCATAATTAAATTTTGGTCCTTTAAAAGATTTTCTAAATTCTCTCCGGACTCCATCCAACCTACTCGATCCAGCATCTTTTTTGTTTCATAATTTGGGTCACATAATTAAACTTCCATTGTTCTTAATCATTGCATGAAATTGTGATTATTATTAATGAGTTGGTAAAAATTAGATAATTAATGAATATTAAGGCATAATCTAACTAACCAACTCTCCAAATACTAACGTTCTTGTCCTAATTTGTTTTTATTTAATTCCGACAATAAAAATATATTAGATGGGTCCATTGAAAAAATTATTTTAAGAATTATTTTCATCACATTATTTATGGTCTCTTTCCAATTATTTAATAACATTTTAACGATTTTTTTCATGTCATTGACACTTAATTTTGGTAATTTTTTTATCCTAAATATCGAACTTAAAACCTTGAACCCTGAATCCAAAACCAAAGTACCAAACCCAAACCCTAAATTATAAACCTTGAACCTTGCACTTGGGTTTTGAGTTTTAGGGTTTAAAACTTAAGGTTCGATATTTGGGATTTAAGATAAAAAATTACCAATATTATATGTCAATGAATGAAAAATTTTACTAAAATATTATTAAATAATTGAAAAGAAAACCATGAATATTGTGGTGGGAAGGACCATAAAATAAATTTTCCCATTATTTGAATTATAATTATATCAATTAATATCAATTAATTAATTTAAATTATAGGATAATGTTTGTTAATGTCACACTTGTCATGTCTAATGCTTGATAATATATAAGACGTGGATACACGTCTATTTCAATAATAATTGGACACCCACAATCAAAATCAAGTCCAAATAATATAATATAATTTTAAAATAAAATAAAATAAAATCAAAATTATAATATGAAATTCCTTGGTTTAAATGGAAAAAAAATGAATTTTTTTTTATTATATAGGCATTGGGTCCAATTTGTTGGAAATTATTTTAATTGTAACGTAAAAGTCTCCATTTCAAAGTTCCGTTGAAAATATCTGTCGTATTTTGGAATTTGAATCATAAAACGACAAAGAAAATAAATTTTTGGGTAAATTAATATTATTTGATTGAGGCTAAAAAAAAAAAAAAAAACCAATATTTATTCCAGAGCTGTCAATTCATTTCAAAATGTTACAAAGAGGTCCACAAATTTGGCCATAGACAAATGTATGTTACCTGATGAACTTTGAAATTGATTTAATCAATTTAATTGACGGAATTTGATTAAATTGTTAAAATTAGGAGAAAATTTTTTAGGGGAGCAGAAATTAAATTGTAATTTTGAAAGAATTAAATTAAAATTTTGTCATTTTAAAGATGGACCAATGTGTAATTTTACGTTTACTAATTTAGAATTTTAAAAATTTTAGGGGGCCGGGGCTTATAAAATTTCAAATATATTTATAATATATAAATATTTAACTCAAATCTTGTTTATCGACTTACAAACCAGTCAAACCTATAAATTTTTTGGTTTAATCGAAAATATTAATCAAGTTTAAGTTAATTCAGTTTAATTTGTTATAATCATGATCGATTAGTTAATCAATTAGAATTTAGAATTAATCGATTAAATTAATTTTTATTTTTTTTAATCGAACCGATGAATTACTCTTTTCCGACAAATGAATACCCATTGCTTGGCCCATAATTAATTATAGGTCCAACCACTTTTGATTCTAACAAATCCATGTTCTAACAAACACATTGATGATCTTATCCCCTTATAATTGTGTTCAAAATATTTCATATTTCTAGTGATTAATTTATTATAAAAACTTAAAAATACATTATTTTGAAGTAATAACATTGGAATTAATAGTGGTTGTAAAAAGTGGTAATATACTTCTTCTATAAGTATTTGGGTCGAGTTCAAATTCTAAAATTAACATTATTGAAAAAAATTATCCGAATATCACCCGAGTCTAAACAATATTATTTTAAGATTGTAAAACTGGTAAAAACCAAGTAATAATATTGGACAACCAAACTGTTAATATGTTAAAGCATTTTGAAGGTTAGGGAGGTAATACCTTGTATGAAAATGTTAACTCCTATCAATAGGTTTTTTTTTTTTTAGTTCAATAATGGGGGAAGGGGGGTCAGTAGCATAGATCACAAATTCCATCCATTTATGGGTGCAAGGATAAATTTGTCTAAGTCGAAAATGATTCACATTATAGTGTATACATGGTTGAAAGGGAGTGAAGTGGTTGAGTCATGTATACATGTATTTGGAAATTGTTGAGGGGAGATCGGTTTTATTCTGGGAGATGAATTTTTAGAGTGTTGTCCAAGGAGCCAACAAACCTCTCAATAATGGAGGTATTGTGTTTGAGGTGTTTATACTCGGGTTTTATCTTCCGACTCTGAGAGTCAAGTGGTAGTGTTCTTATCTACTAATGTCATTTAAGAGCATGAGTTCGAACTCCACCAAGACCAATTGTTCACGTCACCTCGAAGTCAAGAGACAAAACATAAGGCCCCGGGTAAAATACCTCCATCCTTTAGGATTAACCGGCTTATTGAATGACACTCTAAGAAGATATCTCCCAGAATAAGACCAACCTCCTCTCGACAGAAATAATTAATGTATTACCTATCTGTTTGAAGTCGGGTCGAGCATGACATGGAAATTACCCACATATTAAACATGCATGATTTAACTGTCTAAAGAATGTTAGCCCTTGAAATCTCATAATTATGCAAAGTATAGATTTGAAAAATATATTTAGTTGCCTACGACGTTTCTAGAATTGTGGGGTGACCCCATCTCTGAAGGTCCCAAAAGATTTTATATGTTGAATGAAATTAAGGAAGCAAAATTATATTATATTTGTTGTACACCAATAATCACCAACTCAAAACTTGAATAAAATCTGTGTCGTCTACCTGCGACCCGATCAAGTCCCACCAGATGGATATGTGCAAGGCATACAACGAAAGGACAGTCAGGGGAACTCGCAATATCAGCTCACATGAGTCAAGGGGAGTTCGCGATCCCAGCTCGCACATACCTGAGGAGTTCGCATGTAAGGGGCCGCGAGGTCTAGCAGGCGGCCCAGAATGGTACACGTGTTCAACATGCTCGAGGCCTACTCAGAATGTTAGTCCTATGAATAATGGGGTCAAGTCCATGAACAGTAATAATATATATAAATACTCAAATATTCCCTTTAATGAGACACATAAAAAATTTACTCAATAATATTATATTATAAATTTGAGGGTGAGAAGAAAATAATTACAAAGTAGATTAATTTGCATTGAATTAATTTAATTAAAAACATGTTATAGCAAGAACATGTTCTACAACCTTTTTTTAAAATTATTTAATTTTTTGTAATTTGCCCACCAAAAATAAAAATCAAAGATTAAAAAGGAGCTTTGATATTTCCACCTACTAGCCAGCATATTATATTTCCATATTGTAGTATCAATGTTGAATAACTCAAATTATTATATACCTAACAAAAGCATGATTTTTGAAGGTACTATGAAAGTTGAATAAATAGATATAATACATGAGGAAGAATTTGGTGAGGTTACATACTCAATTTGTTTAAGTTTTCCAAACAAATCGAGATAGTAAATATCAGAAAGTCCGGCAAAATGGACGATCTCGATCCACTTGTAATGTTCAATGCATTTCAATGTAATATTATTTTGATTATCGAACTCTGATTAAACTTTATAAATCATAAAATTATCTTTAAATACCAAAATGGATATATATATATATATATATGAACTTTTTAGTAGTTTGGATACATTATTGGTATCAGAATATTGTTCCACAACGATCCAGAACAATGGTTGAGGAATATATTATAGTGAACAAATGGCAATTATTAATTTTTGCCACTAAACTTTGAAAGAGACTACTGATTGATTTTAAACTCTAGTTTTTGGCGAACCAGAAGGTGCGCCTTATCTTTTCATGTTCTCCTACGGATTTCTGCCACAAAAACTTGAGATATTTGCAAAATAGTGGATCACCGATCACTACAACTTTTTTATATAATTATAAATATTTTCTACTTGCAATAATAATTTAAAATTCAAGCTCAATTCAATTCTAAAATCACTTTTATTATGGAATCGAACTAAACATCACTTAAAACTCTCAAATATAATACTTTTAATTTTTTTTATCATCTAATCTCACCGCTACTATTTTTACACTAATCCTAAAACCAGTCAAATGCCAATTTGAAACATGATATTAAGTCGATTACATCAAAAATCAAAACAAATCAATTAAACCGTCATCGCTCCATACTAAAAAGTATAGCTATGTAAAATTTGCCTCACCTATTCGCAGGTGAGGGCACAGCTGAAAAGAACAGTGACGGCTGTGAATTCTCTGTCGCTATGGAGCAATCGATATAATATAGAAACGCTCAGAATTGAAAAACATTAAAACATAAAACTAGAATTTGTTTAAAAAGCAAATCAACAAGTCTCACAAAAAGTAAATTTAAAGTCCAAATTTAAGATAATTGTCCAAAGCTGTAATGAAAACTGATATAATTATCTCTGCAATAATCTCTCATTTCTTCTTGGCAGCAGATTTGGTGACCTTAGCACCAGTTGGGTCCTTCTTCTCAACACTCTTGATGACACCGACAGCAACGGTCTGGCGCATGTCACGGACAGCAAAACGTCCGAGTGGTGGGTATTCGGAGAAAGTCTCAACCACCATGGGTTTGGTGGGAATCATCTTTACCATACCTGCATCACCGTTCTTCAAGAACTTGGGTTCCTTCTCGAGTTCCTTGCCAGATCGTCTGTCAATCTTGGTCAACAGCTCAGAAAATTTGACAGCAATGTGAGAGGTGTGGCAGTCGAGGACTGGGGCATAACCATTTCCGATTTGGCCAGGGTGGTTCATGATGATAACCTGTGAGGTGAAGTTGGCAGCTTCCTTGGCCGGATCATCCTTGGAGTTTGAAGCAACAAAACCACGTTTAAGATCCTTAACAGCAACGTTCTTAACGTTGAACCCAACATTGTCACCAGGGAAAGCTTCCGGGAGGGATTCATGGTGCATCTCAACAGACTTAACTTCAGTGGTCAGACCAGTAGGACCAAAAGTAACAACCATACCGGGTTTGAGGACACCAGTTTCAACACGACCAACAGGGACAGTTCCAATACCACCAATCTTGTAGACATCCTGAAGTGGAAGACGAAGTGGCTTATCTGAGGGCCTCTTGGGCTCGGTGATCTGGTCAAGAGCCTCAAGGAGAGTAGGACCCTTGTACCAATCGAGGTTTGTAGATCTCTCAATCATGTTGTCACCCTCAAAACCGGAGATTGGAACAAACGGGATCTTCTCAGGGTTGTACCCAACTTTCTTAAGATAAGAAGAGACTTCCTTGACAATTTCATCAAACCTTGCCTTTGAGTACTTTGGGGTTGTTGCATCCATCTAATAATACCAAAAGACAATCAAAAATCAGTTCCAAACTACCAAAAACAGTTTATCAATTACAATATAATACAATAGACAAGTTCTAAACATTACCTTGTTGCAGCAGCAAATCATCTGCCTAACACCGAGGGTAAAAGCAAGCAAAGCATGCTCACGAGTCTGACCATCTTTAGAGATACCAGCTTCAAAACCACCAGTGGTTGAGTCAATAATGAGAACAGCACAGTCAGCCTGTGAGGTACCGGTAATCATGTTCTTGATAAAGTCACGGTGTCCAGGTGCATCAATAACGGTGCAATAGTATTTGGTGGTCTCAAACTTCCACAGGGCAATATCAATGGTGATACCACGTTCACGCTCAGCCTTAAGCTTGTCAAGCACCCAAGCATACTTGAATGACCTTTTGTTCATTTCAGCAGCCTCCTTCTCGAACCTCTCAATCACACGCTTGTCAATACCACCTAGCTTGTAGATCAAATGACCAGTAGTGGTCGACTTGCCAGAGTCGACATGGCCAATGACAACAAGGTTGATGTGAACCTTCTCCTTACCCATTATAAAACTCTGGAGAGAAGCTGAAAATCAAAAAACAACAAAATCCATATATAAATAACAAATAACAAATCTAAAAACCTACCAAGTTAAGAAAAACTAATCAAGTTAAAATTCCACATATTCAACAAAGATAAAAAGTGGCCGCTGGGATTCGAGCCCAGGTCCTCCATAGATATGGAGTTCTTTCCACTGAACTACAGCCACTAGATCTTAAAATATACTTTTCCATGAAAACTATCTTTGATTGTTTTGATAATTTTCAATAAAAATTTTCGCTTAGGCTGAATTTACTTCAATAGATCGGTTTTCACAGGAATTATTTTCTCAAAAATATAAAATTAAAATTTTAAATCATAAAAATATTAAACGAACATAGATGCATAAAACCTAAACACAAATCGATCAAAGGAAAAAAGTCAGATAAGATTATTTACGTAAACAACTAAATCACATAAAAATAGAACTAATATTTCGGCAAAAACAATCAGGTAAGGTTATTTCTTCAAATCAATAAAACTAGCTTCTATATGTCAGTTATCACAGGAATCATGATCACCAGAACTAAATTTAGAATTTTACTCCACCTTTGATGCATCGAATCTAAATAAAATGGATCGAAACAAACAAAAAATAAAGAACTACGAAATAAACCAATCATCCAGAAAAAATAACTCAAAAACAAACTTCGATTAACATAAACTATAACTAAATCACGTAAAAAGTAGAACTAATAGACATATAAGCAAACAACCAATCAGATGAGATTTACATCTTCTAATCAAAAGAATAAAATTTCAAAAACATTAAAAACATATAAGAATAGGATCTATACCTGTAAGCTTAAAGAAAAGACTAACTGAGAATCGCTACACAAAAAAAAGGCTCTCCACGTAATAGCTGAAATGAAAGTAGAAAGCAAGTGAGGGAGGCAGCCTGCTTTAGCTTAAGTAGCCAGTGATTCAACTTTGGTTTAACTAGGGTTTCTTTCTTATCCGTTGGATTAAAGATAATCCAACGGCTCATACTTGACATCTCACATCAGCAGCCACAAAGTTTTTTTTTTAAATAATTATTTTTTGTGTATTTCGTCCTTGCTTCCTTGTTAAGATTAGATGCCCTAATCTGACTTCATTTGCTCTGGAAAACCCTAAAGTACCCTTTAACCTTTTGCAAAATAAAACGAGAGTCCTTAAATATTTGAACTGACAATTTTACCCTCCATTCTTTATTCAATTTTCGGTTTTTTGTTCTGAAGTAGGGTGTATTTAGACCTGTCCTTGACTATTGGCCCTCTCAAGTCCGACTTGAGTCGAGCTTGGATAAATATTTTATGTGTCTCAAGTTGATCTGATTTAAATTCAATTTAGATAACAAAATATATTTGAAATTTGAAATTTAATTGTTAAATATTAATTAAAAATATATATTTAATATTTTATTAATTTTTTAATAGTA
Organism: Gossypium hirsutum; assembly: GCF_007990345.1. Lineage (NCBI taxonomy): Eukaryota > Viridiplantae > Streptophyta > Magnoliopsida > Malvales > Malvaceae > Gossypium > Gossypium hirsutum. The sequence goes on along the minus strand of NC_053424.1, from coordinate 118,103,179 downwards.
AAACAAGTTTTTTGAATAGACTGACTTAGTTTGAATTCTTTAAAAAAAAGGGTTTTGACCTAACTCGACCATGAACACCTTTTTAAGTGTAATTGAGTAAAATCGAGTTCAAGCTATAAGAAGCTAGGTCCAAACTTAGAGTTTAATTTAGGTTTTGTTTAGCATTGTAATTGAGTAAAACCAATATCAAGCTATAAGAAGCTAGGTTCAAACTTAGAGCTTAATTTAGGTTTTGTTTAGTATTGATTCTCAAAAGTGTTTTTGAGCCAAAAGCAGTTTTGAGCAAAAATTAAAATTTTCTGCTTCTGTTTTTTGTGTTGGTTTTTGTCTCAAAAGCACTATTGAGAGTGTTTCTGGGACAAAAAATACTTCCTAGAAGTAATGTTAAACTAACCATTACTTTCATGTTTAAAGTTTGGGTTTAACTCTTCCGTTAAAAAAATATATTTAGGTTTAACTCGAGATAAAAATTAAGCTACTCAAACTTGTTGGCTTTGACTCAATTAAGTTGTTAAACCTAATAAAAACGAGTGAGTTCACAATTGTTTATATTAGTTGGAATTGAAATTTTCAATACTATTTTTATATAAAAAAATTAAGCTATAGAATATCTAGAGCTCAAAATTTTACATTTAAAGTTTGATCGAGGTTTTCAAAACTGAACTAATGGTTGAATTAGTTAAACCGTTACTTTCCTGATTTGGTAATTTTTTCAATTTAATTAAATAATTAAATATTCATAAAAACTTAAAGAAATAAATTTTATTAATTTATAGGTGAATAATACAACCTCTCTAATTGGACCTAATTAATTTTCATATTTAAAGCCCAACTCGATCCCAATCAATTGTTTAAATAAAATAATAAGATCGTTTATTCTTTATTTTTATTAAAAAACATTAAATTTAAAATTTATTACCAAGCACACACTCTATTTTTTTGGGATAAATTTTAAAACTATACACGAATTTTAGTTTAATGTGTAATTTTATATATGAATTTTAATTTTATGCAATTTGATACATGAAATTTTAATTTTATCCAATTCTCTTATACATCATTGTTTTATGTTTATATATTGCATACACATATAATTATATTTATACAATATACAAATACTTTGATATGTTTATTTATTTAAATGTGTATGATTGAATCATAATTAAAATTTTATGTATACACTTGACCACGATCAATGTTTCATGCACATAAATACGCCAAAATCAAAATTCATGTATCAAATTACACATTAAATCTAAAATTGGTATAATTTTAAAATTTATCCCTATTATCAATTTACTATCCAATACTTAAAATTGTCTATTTAAATAATTAAATTCCAAGCCCCTATAATATCTAATAATTAAATATGACTTCAAAGCCCCTCTATATTTGAATTTGGGAAAGTTATCTATGTAATTATATGATTTTAACTTCAATTTTCAATTTCTCTTTCTTCTTTTTTATCATTACAAATATAAAATTACTAATAAATAGACTAATTTATTAATTTTTATTTAAATATGATGACTAGGGGTGAATCTAGAATTTTTTTTTAAGAAGCAAGATTAAATTATAAATTTTTAAGATGTAAAAATATAAATTTTATCATGCATTAATTCATAATATTTTTATTTTTTAATGGACTAAAGTTTTCATTTTGGAGACAAAGCGCAATTTCACCTTAATTTATAACTCAATCATTTATAAGGATTTAGAACTACAATTTTCCATTATTGAGAGGGTCAAGGTCCTTATCTACCCCTTTTATTCGCCCTGATAATAACTAAAGACAAGTTAACTTAGATATTTATTTCTTACATAGAATTGACATCAAAGTTCTCAACATGCTCGACATTCCTCTCCCTTAAGATTGTATCAAGTATCAAATTATTACAATATAAATGAATTATTTGAATAACTATAAAGTAGAATCAAACTATTATAGCACAAGACAAACTAATAATTGGTATGATCTAAATTAAAGTCGACGAATTTGACTAAAACTCACACATAACAGCTGCACATAATAAGACTAAAAAATTTATGCATATAATAGCACAGGGTGAATATTGAACCTGGATACTCAGAATTTAATGCCTCTATTGTGCCAAAATTTTTAACTATTTTACAGGTGAGTGACCATCAAACTTATTGCTATAGGCCGATAGGTGTTTTTATTAATATTTTTGTTCGATTTTGTATATTAAAAAAAACATAGGTACATGCGCGTGGTTCACTTTCTCAAACATTCAACAACGTATTTCTACTCTATAAATTTTTGATAAATTTAGAAAGAAAAAATCCTCTTGAAAAATAATACCAATGGATGACACAAAAGGAATCCACCTCCCACCAACAAAAAGAAAAACACACATTTCCCTGGTGCTAAATCAAGATTATGATAAAACTATAACACACATATATAGGCATAATTTAAGAAACGATCCTTAACATTTATATATTTTTACAATTTAACCTTTATTTTTTTTAGAAATTATGACCTCAATGACTCAATTTCAAGTGAAATTATTTTATTATTAACGAAAAAGTAATTTTGGAAATTAAATTTAGTTTGATTTGGAATATTTTTTAATAGTTAAAGTTAGAGTTGTCAATAGGTTGGATTGGGCCAGGTTCAGATAAAAAATTTAAGCATGGGCTCAACCCAAAAAATGGGTTTAAAATTTTGCCCAAACTCGACTAACCTGTATTAAAATATTTAAATTATTTTTTATATAAAAATAAATTTTAAAAAATATAATACATCAAATATACTAAAAATATTAATGTTGACACCATTTTTGATGAAAACGGGGTCGACTTGGATTTAAAAAAGAATGAAAACGGGAGTCGCCACCAATCCTTTTTTGACGAGGTGTGATCGGGTCACCTCAAAAAGTGGTTGTTTTTAATAAATGATTTAATTTTATTAAAACAACGATTTTGGTCTACGAAATTCAGAAAAATGAGTTCGGGAGCCGGTTACGCACGAGGAAGGATTAGCACCCTCGATACGCCCAAAATTGGTACCTAGTTGATTAATTAGTGTCTTAGTGTCGAAAATTGAAAATTTGAAGAGTTTTAAAAAATGCGATCCTTAAAAGAAAATCTGATATCGTGAATTGAAACATAAGATTCTCTTGTTCCGAAGGAATATCACATCCAGCACGTTAGGACACGATACTCTAAACCATCGAAACCAAGATCACCTTATAGTTTAATGAAACCATACTTTGAAGCTTTAAGAGGATATTTGGCTATTTAGTCAAAGGAGAAATCGAAACCCAGCACGTTAGGGCACGTTTTCTCGAATTTCCAAACGCGAAATATTGCCTTATTTAGAAAAATTTTCCTTTTGGTGTTTAGTGTCAATGCTTGACAAAACAATAACGAATACGACAAGGTGAGCAAAGTAAAATGAGTAACAACAATGCAATAGGCAAAATGAAATGACGAGGCGATTACATAAACAAAGCATACAAATAAATAAATAGAACTAACATTTTAGAAAAAGCACTAGTGTACATGGATAAATAAACATACACCAAATAACAATGATGACAATAAATACAATTATGTAAAAATATATATATATATATGCATGTATAATTTAAAGCCATAAAATAAGAAATATATATAAATTACAGAATATGAAAACATAGATAAGTATGTACATATATATAAAATCGGTAAATATTATAAAAAATGTAAATGTGTATTTATATATTTACAAATCGTGATAATATAAAATATATGTATGTGAATTATAAAATATGTGAAATATACAAAAAGCATTTTTAAGAGTATAAAATATATAAGTATGTATATGATGTAAAATATGCATAAATATATGTAAGTATATAAGAATTATGAAATGTGAAAAATATATTTAAGTATGTATAAGTACGTATATATACATATTATAAATATATAAATATATAACAAAGCATAAACTAATAATAATAATAATAATAATAATAATAACATTGGAATATAAAAGAAACGTACATAAAAAATAAAATATTAAAATAAAGTGAAATGAAAAATGTTAAATACGAAAAAATATATGTGTATACACGTACGTAATAAAAAATACACTAGTACATAATTATAATAATAGTAATACTAATAATACTAATAATATAAAAATAATAATGATATTTAATAAAGATACAAAAATAAACGAAAAAAGGATTAAAATTGAATTAAAAACAAAGTTGTAGGGCCAATTTAAAATGAAAACAGAGAAAAGGGACTTAATTGTAACACGCGTGCAACTTGGAGGGTCAAAAGCGCAATAAACCCAAGTATTAAAACGTTGCGCAGCACGGGGGACCAGGATGAATTCGGGGCAAAACCATGGAGCCAAATTAAAAAATAAAAAACCTTGATTGTAAACTCCCAAAAAAGCGGAAGGGCTAAAAGTGCAATTAGCCCTTCCAAAGAAAAACACGCGGATCCTCCCTGGTGCGGGTCGGGTCGACCCGACCCGTGTTCAAAACGACGTCGTTTTATTTGTTTAAACTGGGGGTCCAAAACGGTGCGTTTTGACCCCCTATAAAAGTCAACAAAAATTTCAAAAAAAACCATTTGTAGAGCTGAAGGGAAAAAAAAGAAAAGGGAGAGAGGAGAGGGGAGCTCGGAGCAATTTCCGGCCAAGGGGGGGTCACCGGACGGCCACCGGAGGCTCGCCGGCGCCGGCGCTGGCCACCGCACGCGGTGGCCGGAAAGGTAAATTTTTTATTTTTTTTTTGTTATTTATTCTTGGTCTTAGAATATATAGATTTTAGGTTTATATTAACTTTAAAAATGTATAGATATGTATATAGAAATCGAAAGAAAATGGATATAAAAAAAAGTAACCTTTTCCGTTTGCCTTTCCTTTTTTCCGAATGCTTGCTATCTCAGTACTGAGATCTATGTATTTTTTTAAAACTCTAACTTCTATTTTGTATTCAAATGCCGAAAAAAACAAACAAAAGAAGAAAAAAAAAACCCCCATATTCAGTCCTTCATTTCGGGTTTTATAACCCATTTTTACATCCTTTTTCTATTATTCTATCCTGATTTTTTTGTCTTGATCTTGCAGGGCATGGAGGTGCTGGTAGTGGAGGAGGAGCATGCAGCGGCAGATGGTGTCAGACGCGTGGGGGTATGGGGCCGCTATAGTGGAGCAGTGTATGGGGCAACGGCGCCAGAAACCCTAGGGTTTCTGGCTTTCCAAAAAAATTTTGGAGACTTGGGCCTATCGGGCTTCACTGTTTTGGGCTGGTGTTGGTTTTTTAGTGTTTAGGTAGTGGGTCTGGTTGTAACTGGGTTTTGGGTATTTGTATTTAGGTTTTGTACTTTGGACTTTATTTATTTGGTTTATTGGGTTTTGTTATTTTATTGGTATGGGCCCGGGCAAAATGGGCTTTTACAGCTGCCCCTCTTTGCTCATTTTCGTGTAACGAGAATAGAGCAAAGACATCAAAAGGGCCAATTTTGCCCGGTCTTGCCGAGTCTTGACTTTTTGGTGCTCATCTTCTTCAAGTAGCCTTATTCTAGTCTGCTACGTCTTGTTGCTTCGATCCGCTCTACTGCAACTTCAGATACGCCTTGTAGCTTCAATCTACTCTGCTACGACTCCATGGGGATGAGATTTGTGTTTTTAGTCTGCTCCACTACTGCTTAGGGAGATAAGACTGAATATGATCTGCTCCACTATTGCTTAGGGAGATAAGATCTGTAATCTTCAATCTATTCCACTGCCAAATACAGGGAGATAGAGTTATCGGCTTCAATGTACTCCACTGTAGTCAGGGAGGTAAAATCTGCCATCATCGATCTGCTTCGCTGCCAATACAGGAAGGCAAGATCTGCAATCCTCAATCTATTCCACTGTCAAATACATGGACAAGATCTGCTTTCTTCGATCTACTTCGCCACCAATATGGAAAGACAAGATCTGCATCTTCGATCCACTTCCTACCAATATAGGAAGATAGGACCTGCTATCTTTGATCTACTTCACGCCAATACATGAAGACAAGATCTGTTTTCTGCGATCTACTTCGCCACCAGTATGGAAGACAAGATCTGCGTCTTCGATCCACTTCTTACCAATATAGAAAGATAGGACCTGCTATCTTCGATCTACTTCACGCCAATACATGAAGACAAGATCTGTTTTCTGCGATCTACTTCGCCACCAGTATGGGAAGACAAGATCTGCATCTTTGATCCACTTCCTACCAATATAGGAAGATAGGACCTGCTATCTTCGATCTACTTCACGCCAATACATGAAGACAAGATCTGTTTTCTGCGATCTACTTCGCCACCAGTATGGGAAGACAAGATCTGCGTCGTCGATCCACTTCCTACCAATATAGGAAGATAGGACCTGCTATCTTCGATCTACTTCACGCCAATACATGAAGACAAGATCTGCTTTCTGCGATCTACTTCGCCACCAATATGGGAAGACAAGATCTGCATCGTCGATCCACTTCCTACCAATATAGGAAGACAAGACCTACTATCTTTGATCTACTTCACGCAATACATGAAGACAAGATCTGCTTTCTGTGATCTACTTCGCCACCAATATGGGAAGACAAGATCTGCGTCTTCGATCCACTTCTTACCAATATAGAAAGATAGGACCTGCTATCTTCGATCTACTTCACGCCAATACATGAAGACAAGATCTGTTTTCTGCGATCTACTTCGCCACCAGTATGGGAAGACAAGATCTGCATCTTTGATCCACTTCCTACCAATATAGGAAGATAGGACCTGCTATCTTCGATCTACTTCACGCCAATACATGAAGACAAGATCTGTTTTCTGCGATCTACTTCGCCACCAGTATAGGAAGACAAGATCTGCGTCGTCGATCCACTTCCTACCAATATAGGAAGATAGGACCTGCTATCTTCGATCTACTTCACGCCAATACATGAAGACAAGATCTGCTTTCTGCGATCTACTTCGCCACCAATATGGGAAGACAAGATCTGCATCGTCGATCTACTTCCTACCAATATAGGAAGACAAGACCTACTATCTTTGATCTACTTCACGCCAATACATGAAGACAAGATCTGCTTTCTGTGATCTACTTCGCCACCAATATGGGAAGACAAGATCTGCATATTTGATCCACTTCCTACTAATATAGGAAGATAGGATATGTTCCTTTGACCTATAAAATCAATTTTATGGACCTATTTACGTCTAGTGTTTAGGATGACATGATCAGAGTGGATCAAATGCTCCTAACTAGATGTGTATGAATGATATTTGTAGAATGTCATGAGAATGGTCCATTTTTAATGCTTAGGTTGTCATTCCTCATTGTTCATCAAGGTTCCATCACTGATGCCTTCTTGTTCAGCCAGTACCTTTGACAGAAAACCTAAATAAATAGACGCTATTTAGACTATCATTTCTCAAATGTTTCCAACCCTTAGGTTTGGTTAGTTCTAAACAATAGTCCTGTTTCAGGTCCTCGTATTATTTAGAAACTTTCAGAGTAATATGCAGAACTCCTTCTGCATGTGTATTGTCAGTCCATTAATCGTTATTTCAATGAAAAATGCTTGAAAAAGATTATCAAAATGGACAAAATGAAATTTTGTTGAGAGCAAATCTCTAAACAAACAAATCAAGATAGCAAATTTTGCTGAGATACGAGATGAATAAGATGAAAAAGATTATCACAATGAATAAGATGGAACTTTATTGAAAGCAGAGCTTTAAATGAACAAATAGCAAATTTTGCTAAGATGTAAATAAGATAAAAAAAAGATGCCCCAGATATCGCAGCATGAGCTTCTTTGCACAAACTCTGTGTTTAGAAGTCCTAAAAGACTTTGTTGATGCCCCAAGATGTAGCATCTCTCCTTCTTGTTAATTCGGAGAAGACAAAACTACTCTATGCCTCATCTTTGATCGAAAATTTGAATTGCCCATTCCTGGGTTTTCAATTCAAAGCCCCTTTGGTCTCAAGGTGCCCTTTGCGGGTTTTCGCCTTGGCCTCTCCCTTTTTTTTTTTTTTTTTTAGGCAAAGTACCTCTTCACTGAATCCGAATTCACAGGATTGGGAAAGCTTTTGCCATCCATCCCAGTTAAAATTAATGCCCCTCCTGAAAAGGCCTTTTTTACTACATAAGGTCCCTCCCAGTTTGGCATCCACTTTCCTCTGAAGTCCTTTTGTATGGGAAGGATCTTCTTCAGTACCAAGTCCCCTTCATGGAAGTTTCTAGGACGAACTTTCTTATTGTAAGCTCGCATCATTCGTTTCTGGTACATTTGACCATGACGGATAGCTCTTAACCTCCTTTCTTCAATCAAGTTCAGCTGATCATATCGGGCTTGGACCCATTCTGCTTCGTCTAACTTTAGTTCTGAAAAAACTCGGAGAGAGGGAATTTCAACCTCAATTGGTAGCACTGCCTCCATTCCATAAACCAAAGAGAATGGTGTTGCCCCGGTAGAAGTCCTGACGGACGTTCGATAAGCATAGAGGGCGAATGGCAACTTCTCGTGCCAATCTCTATAGGTCTCAGTCATTTTCCCCACAATCTTTTTGATATTTTTATTGGCTGCCTCCACCGCACCATTCATCTTCGGACGATATGGCGATGAGTTGTGGTGCTTGATCTTGAATTGATTACAAACCTCTGCTATCGTGCTATTATTCAAATTTAATGCATTGTCTGATATGATCCTTTCAGGCATTCCATACCGACATATGATTTCCTTCTTTAAAAACTTGCTGACAGCTGTCTTTGTGACGTTGGCGTAAGAAGTAGCCTCTACCCACTTAGTAAAGTAGTCAATCACTACAAAAATGAAACGATGTCCGTTTGAAGCCTTTGGCGATATCGGCCCAATGACGTCCATGCCCCACATGGAGAAAGGCCATGGGGAAGTCATGACGTGAAGAGGTGATGGAGGCACATGAATTTTGTCTCCGTAAATCTGGCATTTATGGCACTTCTTAGCATACTTGATGCAGTCTCCTTCCATGGTAGACCAATAATATCCAAATCTCATGATCTGTCTGGCCATTGTGAAACCGTTAGCGTGTGTTCCACAAATACCATCATGGACTTCTTCCAAGATCTGCTTGGCCTCTACAGCGTCTACACATCTTAACAGCACCTGATCTTTTCCTCTTTTGTACAGGATTTCTCCATCTAAGACGTAACCACTGGCCAGCCTTCTCAACATTCTCTTGTCATTCTCAGTTGCTTGGTTTGGGTATTCACAATTTTTCACGTATCGCAATATGTCCTGATACCAAGGGTTGTCGTCCTTTTCTTCTTCCTCGTCAATATTACAACAGTGGGCTGGAGCATCATAAATGCTCATTTGGATAGGCTTCACATCCTCTGGTCTATTTACTTTGATCATGGAAGCCAACGTAGCTAAAGCGTCGGCCATCTGATTCTCGTCTCGTGGGAGATAACAAAAAGTGATGTCGTCAAACTCCTCAATCAATTCTAGGACTATCCTTCGGTAACTAATCAACTTAGGGTCTCTTGTTTCCCATTCGCCTTTGAGCTGATAAATTACCAATGCCGAATCCCCATATACCTCAAGTACCTTGATTTTGCATTCCATAGCCGCGCGGATTCCCATGTTACATGCTTCATATTCCGCCATGTTATTTGTGCAATCAAAATCTAGTTTACTGGTGAAAGGATAATGATTACCGTTTGGAGATACCAAGACTGCCCCAATCCCGTTGCCCATGGCATTTGAGGCTCCGTCAAAATTTAATTTCCAAGTATTGCCTTCTTGTGTGCTCACTTCAGTAGTTGCCACATACATCAGATCCTCATTTGGGAAGTCAAAGTTCAAAGGCTCATAATCGTCCAGGGCTCTACTTGCTAGAAAATCTGCTATCGCGCTCCCTTTTACAGCCTTTTGATTCACATAGGTTATGTCAAATTTAGATAGTAGAATTTGCCATCGGGCCATCCTTCCGTTTAGAGCAGTTGACTCCATCATGTATTTCAGAGGGTCCAACTTTGAGATTAACCAAGTCGTATGGTACAACATGTATTGTCTCAATCTCCGAGTAGTCCAAACCAATGCGCAACATAATTTTTCAATTGGCGAATATCTCGTTTCGCATTCGGTGAACTTCTTACTGAGATAATAGATCGCTCTTTCTTTTCGTCCTGACTCATCATGTTGGCCGAGCACGCACCCCATGGAATTCTCAAATACTGCCAAGTATAGTATCAGTGGTTTGTCAGGGCAAGGTGGCATCAGTACTGGGGCGTTGGACAAGTAATGTTTAACTCTTTCGAAAGTTTCCTGGCACTCCTCATCCCATACACCTGGATTGTGTTTCCTAAGAAGACGGAATATGGGGTCACATTTCTCAGTTAATTGTGAAATGAATCGAGCGATGTAATTTAGTCTTCCTAGGAAACCCCGAACTTCTTTTTGAGTACTTGGCGGAGGTAATTCTTGTATGGCCTTAACTTTGTCTGGGTCAATTTCAATTCCCTTTTCGCTGACTAAGAATCCTAGCAGTTTTCCTGACCTAGCCCCGAAAGTACACTTGCCTGGGTTAAGTTTGAGCTGGAACTTCCTTAACCTCAGAAACAGTTTTCTCAGAACTTGCACGTTTTCCCTTTCTGTTCTGGATTTTGCGATCATGTCATCAACATAAACTTCTATCTCTTTATGCATCATATCATGGAATAATGCTACCATGGCTCTCTGATACGTTGCTCCCGCATTTTTCAATCCAAAAGGCATCACTTTATAACAAAACGTCCCCCACATCGTTATGAATGTGGTCTTCTCCCTGTCTTCAGAAAGCATCTTAATTTGGTTGTACCCGAAGAAACCATCCATGAAAGAGAACAGTGAGTATCCGGCCGTGTTGTCTACCAAGGTATCGATATGAGGCAGTGGGAAATTATCTTTTGGGCTGGCTTTGTTCAAGTCTCTGTAGTCCACACACATTCGCACCTTCCCGTCTTTCTTAGGAACAGGGACTATATTGGCTACCCATTCTGAGTACTTGACCACCTGTAAGAAACCAGCATCAAATTGCTTCTTGACTTCTTCCTTTATTTTTAGCAAGACATCAGGCCTCATCCTTCGAAGCTTTTGTTGGACTGGTTTGCATTCTTCCTTTATAGGCAATCGGTGTACCACGATATCAGTACTTAAACCTGGCATATCTTGGTAGGACCATGCGAAGACATCTTTAAACTCTTGAAGCAACTCAACAAGGTCTCGCCTTGTTTCCTTGGCAATGCAAGCGCCAACTTTTACCTCTCTGCCCTCTTCTAAGATCACCACTTCTACTGATTCCTTATAGGGTAGAATTTGTTTTTCTTCTTCTTCCATCATTCTTAACAAATTCGGAGATAAAACGCTGTCTTGGTCACCCTCAAAATCTTGAGGATCATCTATACTCATGTCTTGCTCAAATAGATACTCTGAATTAGTAACAGCGTCACTCATCTCGTTGATATCTGAAGACCTGCTATTGGAACAAATGGAGGCCCAAATAAAAGAATCTAAGAATACTTGTATGCATACTATGATTATAAAGGGAATGAAAAGAATGAAAGAATATTTGCTCAAGATGAAACTGAATGATAAGTTTTCACTGAAATTAGATTTTGGACATGTGCCTTTTACAAAAGATTCTTATCACCCCCAGGCTTAGGGCAACAAGTGTTCTGAATATTACTCTGAATTAGTTCTAAATGTTACAGGGATCTCTTCTGCAGTCCAGTTATTCAAAACACTTCCAGGTTCGTAAGGACGAATGCCCGATAAATTCCTTTCCACCCTTTCTTCCGCGGATATGGCATTGATGTCCAACCTCTCAATCCTTTCTTATGTAACCTCATCCTTCTCTTCAGGGTGGGCAATTCCCCTTGAAACAAAAGTCTTAGATATATGGGGAAAGGTTATCGGTCCCCACTTGACTTCTATCCCGCCCAAATGTGCTCTTCTCTTTTCTTGCTTTTTCTCCATCTCTTTCCTCTTTCCCTCGCATTAGGCTTATATCCCAAACCATAACGGTCCTGTTTGTTAACTAGGATCGGTACTCCAACCCTTCCCTGGAGGTATTTTCCCAATCCTCTTCCAGGCAATGCTCCATTTCCCATCGTTAGCTGTAAGCTCATTGACGTAGCTTTGGATATCTTAGGCTCTGGGATTTTGCTCATCTCGATGACAAATGTGGCATTTACGAATTCCAATGATCGGAATGAACATTCTATCGCTTCACTATCAGCCTCTATGTATGGCATATCATCGGTGACTGATGCAATGATGTCTTCTTCTGCACCTATAGTCACCAATCGACCCTCTATCACCAATTTTAACTTTTGGTGAAGTGACGATGGTACAGCTCCTGCAGAATGGATCCAAGGCCTCCCCAATAGGCAATTGTAAGATGGTTTAATATCCATTACCAAAAAGTCCACCTCGTATGTATTTGGACCAATCAATAGAGGTATCTCGATTCTCCCCATCACTTTTCTCTCAGTGCCATCAAATGCTCTCACTATATTTTGGCATGATTTCATGTGAGAACTATCCACGGGTAGCCTGTTTAATGTGGACAGGGGTAAAACATTCAGGGCCGATCCATTATCCACGAGTACCGCCGGTAGTATACACCCCTTGCAACGGGCAGTGATATGCAAGGCCTTGGTAGATCCCATACCACCTGGCGGGATCTCATCATCGTTGAAGAAGATGAAGTTATCGGCATTTATATTGTTAACCAGGCGATCCAATTTGTTCACTGAGATATCTTTAGCGACATAAGTCTCATTTAGCACTTTTACCAACGCATTACGATGTATCTCTGAACTTAGAAGTAACTCGAGCACTGAGATGCGAGCGGGTTGCTTATGCAATTGTTCCACCATGCTATACTCGCTATGCTTCAAGAATTTTAGGAATTCTCTAGCCTCATTTTCAGTCACCGGTGTGTTAATTTGCGGTTCAATTCCGGTCGTCTTCGTTTTATCTTGTTCAACCGCCAAGGCTTTTCCTTTTATAAGTTCCCTTTTTGTATTTCCCAGGTCGTAACGTTTTCCACTACGCGTATAGAAACCTGCGTCATTAGCCTCTTCTGAAGCATTTATCGGGTTCTCCTCTCCCGTGATCATCACATTGCAGTCGTAATTCCAAGGAACCTTTTTGCTATCCTTGTAAGGAAAGGCTACAGGTTTTTGGATTATGACCATTGGCGCCAGTTGTATTCCAGATCCTGTACTCGTTGGCCTTGAAATAATCACCACTGGGTGATTTGGGGCCTTTCCCGTAGGCCCCTCCTCCGAGGCATAAACTTCTCCATTTTCAAGTCCTTTGATCTCTTCATAAAATTCTAGCTCTTTGTTGTTCATCAGATTTTGCACCATGGCCTTGAATTAGTGCAGTTTTGAATGTCATGGTCTTCTTCAGCATGAAACTCGCAGTACGTCTTCGTTCCTTCGGGCCTTTCTTTTGAATCTTGTTTGATGAGACCTCCTTCTATCATTTGTCTCCAGACCCAGCTCAATGGGGTTTTTATCTCTGCAATGTCGGTTTTGATTCTCTTTTTCTCACCTTCGATTATTGCGTTTACCCCTTTATCAGCATGGTTGGGTAACGGATTCGCTGCTACGTTGGGTCCTAATGGGTTGTCAAACTTCACAATCCCCATCTTAATGAACCTTTCCACCGCCTTTTTAAACCCAGTGCAGTTCTCAATTGAGTGTCCTGGTATCCCTGCATGGTATTCACATTGGGCATTCGTGTCATACCATTTGGGATATGGAGGTTGCATGGGCTCGAGATAAAATGGAGATACTATGTGTGCATCAAATAACTTCTGATACAGTTCTCCGTACGTTATTGGAATGGGCGTGAATTGAAGTCTCTCTGCGTTAGTCCTTGTGTTGGGTTATTACCTTGAGGGGGCTTGGTGACTAGTGGTTATCATTTTTGGAGGGCCAACAGTAATCGGTTTTGAATGGCTCTTGCTATATGTGCTTACGTTGTTTACTTCGCCCTCTTTTTTCCTTGGGGCTGGTCTTTTGAAGTTTTCCCCCGTGTCAATCTTACCGCTCCTTACCGCGTTCTCAATCATTTCACCGGACATTACCATATCGAGAAGCTCTTGGTAGCACTCCCCAACATGTGGTTGATGAACGGGGCTTTCAAAGTGTTGATAAACAACATGGTGACCTCTTTTTCCAAAAGGGGTGGCTGGACTTGTGTTGCCACTTCTCTCCATCGTTGGGCGTACTGCCTGAAATTCTCGCTAGGCTTTTTCTCCATGTTTTGTAACGTAATTCGATCGGGTGTTATATCTGTTACATGACTGTATTGCTTCATAAAAGCTTGCGCCAAGTCTCTCCATGAACTAACTTTAGCACGACTCAGTTGGTTGTACCATTTGGCTGCAGATCCGATCAAACTGTCCTGGAAGCAGTGGATTAACAGCTGATCGTTGTTGACGTATCCTGTCATTCTTCGATAGAACATAGTTATATGAGCTTCAGGACAACTAGTCCCATTATATTTTTCGAATTCCGGCATTTTGAACTTAGGTGGGAGTACTAAATCAGGGACCAAACTCAGATCCTTGGCGTCAACCCCGCGATGATAGTCGATGTTCTCCATGACTCTAAATTTTTCCTCTAACCATCTACATCGGTCCTCTAGTTGTTTTGGTAGGTTCATTCTTGTTTTTTCTGTTTCTGCCACGTCATCGAGGTCCGGGACCACAGGATTAGTGGGATTATCCCCGGGATTAGAACCCGAGCCCATTTGAAAATGCAATGGTACCGAGGCACCAGCCAGATATTGAGGTCTAATGGTAACCGGTACCCTCTGTGGGTACACCTCTGGTTGTGCTTGGATGTTAGTTGGGGTGAAACCTGGAGGATAAACAGGGTCATCGTGATCTTCCCCAGCATCGACTACGGGGTCTTTTCCTTTGTTATTTCTCCAGCCAATAACTGCTTTAATTGGTTCATCACAGTGTTCTGGGATTCTAACATGTCCTGCTGGATTTTTTCCAGTCGTTCATGCATCTGATCTTGCATCTCTCGTTGCAACTGTTCCAATCTTTCCAACCTTTGATCCATTGCTTTTGTTTGGTGACGAGTACGTAGTGATATTTGATTAGATTTTTGTTGGTTTCCAGGGTAACTGTCATAATTTAATTTTATTAGGGTCATTTTATGAGATGTAATGCAAATGTATGAGATGAATGCAAAAAAAAAGAGGCATTGATTCGAATTCAATTACATTAGAAAACTCAACTAGAAAGCAAATTTCTTTACATAAAATAAATTACATATACGGCTTCGCCTTTATACCCAAAGCCTTAACCTTCCTAAGAAGCCAAGCTAAATCTCGACCTCGGCTTGATTCTGACTCATATTTTAAACTCAATACATCGGCCTGAACTGCTAATGTTTGCAGATGATCAGCCACTTCCCGCACTTGAGTCACAGCTTCGCCCATAACGTAATCTCTATCTCTAATCTGCCTTTGAGAATGATGGAATTGCTCTTGCCATTGATCATTACTCCTCTCAAGAAGCTCCATTCGTAGCTCAGAATTGTGTAATGCGTCCTCAAGCTCCTCTACCTTTCCTTTCAGTTTTCGATCTTATTTAAGCTTGCTCTTAATTCGATCATGGAGTTGCGACTACGGTACGAGTGAAGTGACTTTTCTAGCTCTGCCACCTTGGCCTTTAATCCTGCCTTCTCATTTCGGCACTCTAACAAACTCCTTTCCAAAGCGTTTTCTCGAGCTCGAGCATCTTGAAATTTCTTTTCCCACTGATCGGCCCTATTCTTTTCCTCATTGATCTCTTGTCGCCACTGCTCTGACGTTTTACCCAGACCGACGGTTCTCATCGACAATCGCAGCTTCTTGTAATTGTTTTTAGACTATCCAAATCCTCTTCAGCTTTGTTCTTTCATTCCTTAATTTCTCGGCTTCTAGCTTATGGATATCGATGTCTAATCCCAAATGCACTCTTTCTTCTTCTAACTGTTCTATCCTCTTTCCCAACTCAGAATTTCTTTTCTCAAAGTCTCGTTTGATGATCTCTAATTCTGACGGAGCTACTTGTAGATGCTCCTCTATAGACTGAACACAATCTTCCCTCGGCTTAGGGATGTTGTCATTGACCTTTTACTCCACCACCCATAATATTCGGAGTTGTCATCGCTCCTACGGTAAATCTTTTCATTCGGTGAACCTGTTTCCAAGCGTTAGATATTTCTCGAGTTTTTCTCTTGTAGTTTTCATCCTTATAAGAAAACTCACATTGAGCCAGCCCTTGTGTTGCTGGTATGAACTGTCTCGATCTATATTGTCTTAATACGAGTAAAGGGGCATAACCGACAGCTCCCCAAATTCCGAGTAAAGGGACCCAGTCGAAATCACCACATCGATACAGGATCTCGTCGGGTACCATCCAAGGAGCTTTCCATTCAACGTCGTCCTCCTGAAGATTTTGGAGAATTGTCATCCACTTCTCTTCCGTGATGTCGTCTCGTCTTGGTGTAGCAACCTGTTGCTTCAATGGGGAATAGCTTCTGAGAAGACTCGATAAGAGACATTTTCCACCTTCCAAAAGTGACTATGGAACCACACCAATAGTAGCTGTGCGCATCCAATGAACCTTCCTTCCCCTGCTCTTCGACACGCGCTTAGAGATCTGAAGGTTTCTGCTAAGATTGCCGGGATGGGCGTGACTCCTTTACTAAGCCGATCGAACAAATCAGAGACAGCCTCATCTATGTGCCCTAAAGCTCTAGGGAAAATTACCAATCCATAGATACCTAAAGCGAAGACATCCACTCTTTTCTTCACATCAGGGTGTGCTAATACTAAATCTCGCAAGCTTTTCCAAGGAACGCATTTACTGTCTCCTTTCTGCTGGATTCGGGCAGCGACCCACTGTTCGCTCATCCCTGTAATGCTCATCAATTTTTTTAATAATGTTGGGACACTAGCAGCTCTAGAATAGGCCTTGTCAATTTGAATCTTTGGACACCGAAGCAGGGTCGTATATTCTTCCACGGTGGGAACCAAGTCCACTTTTCCAAAAGTGAAACAACTGTAAGCAGGATTCCAAAACTGGGCTAGGGCTCGAAATAAATGCTTGTCCACTTTGACACCAAGTAGGTGAGGCAAGTCCCCGTAATCACAGTAAAACATCTGCTTGGTCCCGTCGTCCCATTGATCCCATATTTCCTTCATTTCTCGAAGATCATTTTGGATTACGCTGATACGGGTGAAGTCCCATAACTCTGATACGTACCCTTCTGCAAGACTATCGCCTTTCTCTTTCCACATCGTCTCAGCCCATAATCGTACAGCTGCATTGTCTTCTACTTTATCAAGAAACCTCTTTTCCATGATAAGCTTTCTATCTATACTGAACGTGAATCGACACCTCTTTTGAAATGAAAATGCCATGCAATCACAAACAAAGCAAATTAGATCTAGGATTTAAAGTAAACAATAATAAATAAAGCATATATTCGGTAAGCACTAGGGTCTGGAATAGCTCTATCTCGGTGGGTTCTTATAGCTCGCTATGTGTGGTTTGGTTCTAAAGTAAGGGTACCTGAACCAGCAGATTCCTCGATCCTCACCCATTATAGGCTCATATGGACCGAGTTCAGTTCAGGGGAATACATTTCCCTATGGCCATGCGGAGATGAAAATCTCACGAAGACATAGGTACGGATGTATCCCGGAAGCGATTCACTATCCCATGCGGAGGTGAAAACCTCACGAAGGCGTAGTTTCTCACTCCCACTTAAAAGGTGTGACCAACGGTCATGCAATGGAATGTGCAGAAATATACACCTAAACTCTGAACAAAGCAGTAATTATAAACAAATAATAAAAGCCAAAATAAAGGCAAAAAGCAAGTTTTCAATTTTGACACAAAGACAAAAAGTAATCCACTCGTGGCTTGACTCTCTTATTTAAAGTCCCCAGTGGAGTCGCCAAGCTGTTGACACCATTTTTGATGAAAACGGGGTCGACTTGGATTTAAAAAAGAATGAAAACGGGAGTCGCCACCAATCCTTTTTGACGAGGTGTGATCGGGTCACCTCAAAAAGTGGTTGTTTTTAATAAATGATTTAATTTTATTAAAACAACGATTTTGGTCTACGAAATTCAGAAAAATGAGTTCGGGAGCCGGTTACGCACGAGGAAGGATTAGCACCCTCGATACGCCCAAAATTGGTACCTAGTTGATTAATTAGTGTCTTAGTGTCGAAAATTGAAAATTTGAAGAGTTTTAAAAAATGCGATCCTTAAAAGAAAATCTGATATCGTGAATTGAAACATAAGATTCTCTTGTTCCGAAGGAATATCACATCCAGCACGTTAGGACACGATACTCTAAACCATCGAAACCAAGATCACCTTATAGTTTAATGAAACCATACTTTGAAGCTTTAAGAGGATATTTGGCTATTTAGTCAAAGGAGAAATCGAAACCCAGCACGTTAGGGCACGTTTTCTCGAATTTCCAAACGCGAAATATTGCCTTATTTAGAAAAATTTTCCTTTTGGTGTTTAGTGTCAATGCTTGACAAAACAATAACGAATACGACAAGGTGAGCAAAGTAAAATGAGTAACAACAATGCAATAGGCAAAATGAAATGACGAGGCGATTACATAAACAAAGCATACAAATAAATAAATAGAACTAACATTTTAGAAAAAGCACTAGTGTACATGGATAAATAAACATACACCAAATAACAATGATGACAATAAATACAATTATGTAAAAATATATATATATATGCATGTATAATTTAAAGCCATAAAATAAGAAATATATAAATTACAGAATATGAAAACATAGATAAGTATGTACATATATATAAAATCGGTAAATATTATAAAAATGTAAATGTGTATTTATATATTTACAAATCGTGATAATATAAAATATATGTATGTGAATTATAAAATATGTGAAATATACAAAAAGCATTTTTAAGAGTATAAAATATATAAGTATGTATATGATGTAAAATATGCATAAATATATGTAAGTATATAAGAATTATGAAATGTGAAAAAATATATTTAAGTATGTATAAGTACGTATATATACATATTATAAATATATAAATATATAACAAAGCATAAACTAATAATAATAATAATAATAATAATAACATTGGAATATAAAAGAAACGTACATAAAAAATAAAATATTAAAATAAAGTGAAATGAAAAATGTTAAATACGAAAAAATATATGTGTATACACGTACGTAATAAAAAATACACTAGTACATAATTATAATAATAGTAATACTAATAATACTAATAATATAAAAATAATAATGATATTTAATAAAGATACAAAATAAACGAAAAAAGGATTAAAATTGAATTAAAAACAAAGTTGTAGGGCCAATTTAAAATGAAAACAGAGAAAAGGGACTTAATTGTAACACGCGTGCAACTTGGAGGGTCAAAAGTGCAATAAACCCAAGTATTAAAACGTTGCGCAGCACGGGGGACCAGGATGAATTCGGGGCAAAACCATGGAGCCAAATTAAAAAATAAAAAACCTTGATTGTAAACTCCCAAAAAAGCGGAAGGGCTAAAAGTGCAATTAGCCCTTCCAAAGAAAAACACGCGGATCCTCCCTGGTGCGGGTCGGGTCGACCCGACCCGTGTTCAAAACGACGTCGTTTTATTTGTTTAAACTGGGGGTCCAAAACGGTGCGTTTTGACCCCCTATAAAAGTCAACAAAAATTTCAAAAAAAACCATTTGTAGAGCTGAAGGGAAAAAAAGAAAAGGGAGAGAGGAGAGGGGAGCTCGGAGCGATTTCCGGCCAAGGGGGGTCACCGGACGGCCACCGGAGGCTCGCCGGCGCCGGCGCCGGCCACCGAAAGGTAAATTTTTATTTTTTTTTGTTATTTATTCTTGGTCTTAGAATATATAGATTTTAGGTTTATATTAACTTTAAAAATGTATAGATATGTATATAGAAATCGAAAGAAAATGGATATAAAAAAAAGTAACCTTTTCCGTTTGCCTTTCCTTTTTTCCGAATGCTTGCTATCTCAGTACTGAGATCTATGTATTTTTTTAAAACTCTAACTTCTATTTTGTATTCAAATGCCGAAAAAAACAAACAAAAGAAGAAAAAAAAAACCCATATTCAGTCCTTCATTTCGGGTTTTATAACCCATTTTTACATCCTTTTTCTATTATTCTATCCTGTTTTTTTTGTCTTGATCTTGCAGGGCATGGAGGTGCTGGTAGTGGAGGAGGAGCATGCAGCGGCAGATGGTGTCAGACGCGTGGGGGTTTGGGGCCGCTATAGTGGAGCAGTGTATGGGGCAACGGCGCCAGAAACCCTAGGGTTTCTGGCTTTCCAAAAAAATTTTGGAGACTTGGGCCTATCGGGCTTCACTGTTTTGGGCTGGTGTTGGTTTTTTAGTGTTTAGGTAGTGGGTCTGGTTGTAACTGGGTTTTGGGTATTTGTATTTAGGTTTTGTACTTTGGACTTTATTTATTTGGTTTATTGGGTTTTGTTATTTTATTGGTATGGGCCCGGGCAAAATGGGCTTTTACAATTAAAATAAATGTACTTAAATAAAACAAAGATATGTGCAACTTAGCAAGCAAATACCTCCAAAATAGTAGTAAAATTAATAATAAAACAAGAGTTATACAATCTTTAAACAATAACAACATAAATAGTAACAATATAATAATGAAACGATGGCAAAACAATGAAAAACAATAAAAAAATCATTTTTTTCAAATTCGGATTAGGCTCGAGCCAAAAAAGCTTACTCAAGGCCCGACTTATTTAGAAAACGAACATTAATTTTTTTATCCAAACCCATTTTCTAAACCTATATTTTTATCCAAATTTTTTTATTTTCCGATCAGACTGAGCCATGAACAATTCTAGTTAAAATTTTATATTTTTATTTATTAAAAATTTCAATATAAATATGACATGTCGACATCATTACCATATTATAACAAGGTGTAATATTTGGTTAAAAAGACCAACTTAGTGTTCAAAACTTCAAATATATGGTGGGGAAATTCATCACCGACTGTCTCCCACACCCCAAAGCTAAAATAAACATCATCAAGATTAATGTCACCATCAATACTATGCCCTCAACTTTGGATAAATATCAAATTTATACATAAATTTCAGTTTAATATGCAATTTGATATATAAAATTTAATTTAGTATAATTACATATTTAAAACTTGAATTGTAGTTTATACTTAAACATGAAACTTTAATTTTAATTCAATTGTACACATTTAAATAAATAATATATATATATTTCCATATTGGATTTAGGGTGAGTTTGGATGGGCGGTGAGGTTGCAGTGCGGTGCATTTAGCTTATTTTTTATCTCACGCTATAGTATCAAATTTCGTCGCCAACCGCAAGCAAACGTATCGTCCATCTAAACCCACCTTAAATATAATTATTTGTGTATACAATATATCAACGTAAAATAATGCTAATTCGATAATGTTGTTAGTGATTTATATCAATTGAATCAAATCAAAATTTTATGTATAAAATTCAACAAAATCAAAGTTCATATATAACATTATACATCAGATCAAAATTCATGCATAATTTTGATATTTATCCCGTACTAAAAAAGGAAAAAGAAAAAAAACAACAATACTATTTTTTTTTAATTTAAAGTAATTAATATCAAAATTTAACTATTAAATTAAACAAAAAAACAAAAGAGTAGGTGTGAAGAATGTGAAATCCAGCCAGCTAGACTTCATTGCCAATGGCATGTCCCTCATTTAACACACACATGGACCTGTCCCATGCCTCAATTCTTAATAATGATAATAATAAAAATAAACGAAATAAAACAAAAAGGAATAGATGACACGAGAAAAAGAAATTAAGAATGAGTATATTTTCTTTAATCTCTCAATTTTTTTTATTTTTTGATTATAGTTTTTTACTTAGAAAATTAATAACATAAAATGCATTATTAATGTATAAATTAATATATTTTTATTATATTTATCTAAATATATATTATTTAAAATTTTGGTTTAATTTGTATCTCCGATCAAACCCATTATTTTTATAAAAAAATAAATATTTTTAAGGGTTCATTGTAATCTTTGTTATCTCAATTTTATCATTACAACCAAGTTCAAATTGAACTTAAATTCGTTACATATATATTTTTAGTCACATCGTGAATATGTCATAATTTAATAATTTCAAGAAATATTTATATATAGTCATATGTTAAAAAATAATTTATTTATCGTTGATGCATCGATCTAATATCATGTATAAATATAAACCCTGAAATCCTAATTACAAGCAATGTATCCAAATAACTATAATGGGATAATCGAAATAAATCTAAACTTAAATCAAATAAATCTAAACTGAAAACCCATATGTAATTTAGCCACGATGAAATTCAAATTTGAAATTATCGAAACATCAACTTTATCATTAAACCGAGACATCCTTGGCAAGACTAAAAGTGAAATGAGTGTGTGGTGTTTAGTTATGCTTAATAAATGTTCCAACCAAATCCAACACACCTTCTCAACTCATTGCTGTATAGATGCCGACGGTTTCATTTTTTCAATACCCAATAATTTTTTTCACCCCCCCTGTTCAATTTATGTTTTGGTCCCTCGTTGCTTTATTTTCATCACTTAAATTCTCTCTTATCCACCCTTTTATATACCATCACCCCCTTCTCAACTAATAACTTATATTATTCATCATCTTCTTCTTCCTTTCCATGGAGTTTACTATCATCAAATCTAGACCCATCTCCATTCTTTTGCTTCTTCTTCTCTTACTTTCCATACCCTATTTTTCAACAGGTTATTTTTGTACCCTTTTCTTTTTTAGCAGGAAGTTTTAATTTAATTCAATTTAATTTGATATTGTTTTTTTTTAAATCAAAGGTAGCTTCGATGTTTCGGAAAAAGAAGTTTATGAGATTGATTATAGAGGTCCAGAAACACACACTTCGATCCCTCCGCCTGGTCATGGCCACCGCAGTTCGGTTCACCAACAAACTGATTTACCAACTCATAAAGTAAAAAGTGTAAGTTTATATATATATATATATTATTTTTCATTTTTCATTGATTTTATTTATTTATTTATTTGTGTTTTTGGATTGATTTTGCAGGGAAATAAAATTCATGGGTGAATTAAGAAAGTTTTGAATTTATTGGGGTTTTTTTTTTAAGTTTTTGCTGTAGTTTATATATAGCTATTTAGTTTTCTAGATTTGAATATCATATGTGAGAAATTTGAGATATTTATTTAAATCTGTATCATAGACTTTAAATTGTAAATTTGGATGGTGTGATTTTGTATCTATCTATATATATAAGATTTAGAGTTTGATTAAATGAAATTATATATATATTTATAAATGAATTAAAATAATTACTCAATTAAATTAAAATTTTTAATTTTCAATTAACATTAATCTCGAATTTAAATGTTGGATAGCCGTTATTATTATTCCCTCGTAATTTTTTAAGTTTATAATATTTTATTAAGATGAATTTTAAAACTATACGTAAATTATGATTTGACATGTAATTTTATATATAAATTTTTGATTTGATCAATTTCTCACGAATTATATATAAACATAAAATGATGCTATATATCAAAATTAAAATTTCATGTATACATTTGAATTGCAATCAAAGTTTCATGTATCAATTTGTAAATTGAATAAAAGTTCATATATAATTTTTAGATTTATCCCTGTTTTATTCTACTAATATTAAATATATAGTTGAAATTTACTTGAAAATTATATAAAAAAGAAACAAAAAAAATGGTTCATTAGTTTCTATTTTTATTATTTCGTTTTTGTTTAAGTAAAATGAATCAAAATTATTAAAAAAAAGAGAAAATTTTATCAAAAAATTTACATTGCCATGTAAGAATACGTAAGAAACAGATGGAATTACTATTATTTTTATTGATTTAAATAAGATAAGAATTGATGGTTGAGTATTAGCTCGATTAGTATGAATATTTTTGTCAAATAAACACGTTCATGAGCCCAACTACCCGCCCAGGCTTGCCCAAAATTAAGAGGGTTTGAATAAAAATATTAAGCCCGAAAAATGGGCTTGAGCAAAAAAACAATCTCAAGTTTAAACATTCAAGCCCAAGCCCGAACCAACCCGTTTTTAATTTTATAATACTTTATATTATGTTATTTATATATATTATGTAATTTAGAACACATTAAAAAAAATAAACCTATACTAAATATATATTATTACTCTAATGTAAATATTAAAATAATATTAAGATGACTATATAAAAATTTTCAACAAATGAAAAATGTAAAAAAAATATTAAATATTAAAATAATATAATATAAATAAATTAAAAATAATTAAAGATAATATAGGTGGGTTTAAAATAGGCTTCGGTTAGTCTTTTGCAAATATAGGCAGGTTTTGGCAAAATTTTAAGTCATATTTCGAGCCAAGTTGGGCTTGGGCAAGCATAAAGTATATTAATATCATGCTTAGGCCCGACCTAGCCTATGAGCACATCTATTCCCAATGCAAAAGGACGTGGGTTCAAGTGCATCAAATCGCATTATCTTCTTATTTATAGGTTGAGGAGGGACTATACCTAATTTTAGGTTTTGACAATATTTACTTATCACTTAACACATAATAAATTCAATTATTTTTATTTTATTATATTTCATTTAATATTATATTATTCTTTATCAAATAATCTAATTATTTTCGATATTTAATTTTAAGTAATGTACTGAATATATTTCATAACTTATATTCAACAATTAAAATTTTCTACTTATATTTTTAATTTAATTTTTCAATTTATCAAACATAGTTTTATTTTATTTCTTCTATTTCATTTAAATAAAAAAACTAATAAATTTATTAAATTAAGCTAAATTGATTAAATTTTGAGCTGAAAACCCATAATTCAAGAGATAAATTAATGAGAATAATAACATAAAAAAAACCTAATTTTATTCAAGCAAAAGAGGCAATAATTGTGGAGTTTGAAGAATTTAAATGTCAAAAATATTTATTCTGTTGAATCACATGTTAGTGAAATGAATTTTGTGGACTAATGTCAAATCATGGTTAATCATACTAAATCATAATATGATAAGTACTAATTCATAATTGCATGCATTAATTAAACCAAGTTTAATTCCAAGGTGTTTAACATCAATTTTATCTACAATAATTAATCAAAATATATTGAATGTATGTTTTTTAGGATTGAATTTAATTCGAAAAATAAGTATAAAATTTTGTCTAAGTCTGATCTAAATAAAAATATTAAATTTGAGTCTGGCCCAACCCGTTTGTATTAATTTTTTATTCAAAAATAAATTTTAAAAAATACAATACATTAAGTACACTAAAAACATAAAAATAATGTTTCCTAACAATTTAAAAATATATTAAAAAAATTCGTTATACTTTAATAACACTAAGATAGTTGCAATTCAATAAACAAATGCCTCTAAAATAGTAATAAAAATAACAATAACAGCAAAATAAAAAATATTATAATAGCAAAACAACAAGAAAACAGCAGCAAAAAAAAAGAAAGAAACAGATCTGGGCTCGGCCAAAAAAATTCACTTGAGGCTCAATCCGTTTAGAAAACAACCTTTATTTTTTTGTCCAAACTTATTTTTTGAGTCTATATATTTGCTTAAATCCTCTCACTTTTCAGACGAGCCTTTAAGCCTAGAAGAATGGCGTGGCCCATGATCAAATCTACGTGAATCTTTTATAAGTAAAATATATTTAGCCAAATTCTTATTCTTTAAATTAATTAGAACTGGATTATTTACCATGTAAGTGAATTTTTTTAAAAAAATTTGGTGGTTAAAGTTATTAATTAAAAATTAATAATATATTTAAAAAAAATTTATTTATGACTTCAAACTAAAATTTTTGAATAATGGGCCGTGTTTGGGCTTAAGACATGATAAATACAAATCAACTTCCGACAAATGGAATCAAAATAATTGTACTAAGACAGCAATATTATAAAAAATAGACAAATAAATCATTTTTGGTCTAATTTAATCCTTAGTCCCTGTTATATTTGAAGTTTTGAAATTTAATAACTTTACTTTTAATTCTAAAAGTTTAGTTTTTTACTTAATTGATTAAAAATTTTAAAATGACTACATTAGTGACTGATTTTTGTTAAATTTTAATACATATTATCAATTAAATATTAAATATTGAAATCGATAATCTATAAAAAGTCATAATAATTAGATTTTAATATAGGGGAGAATAATTATTGGTTAAAATTGAAAAAGTCGATTTAATCGATTGTTGATTTGAGTGGTTTGAGTTATTTTTTCGATTTTGTTAATTATTTTGATTGGTTATAATTTTTTGAATTTTTAAACTTATTCGAGAGAAAAAATATTTAATTTAATATATTTTTTATTTTTTAAAAAATATGTTTATAATTTATAGTAGGGTTAATTGCACCAAACACCCCCAAATTATAACCCTGGTTCTAAATTGTTCCTCAAACTGTAAAATATTCTAATTACATTCTCAAACTATAGATGTTATATTAATAATGTACTTCTATTACTAAAATTGTTAATTTAACCTTTAAATGAGACACTAGATCTCACGTGATATAATTTAATCGATTGTTGATCTGAGTGGTTTAGGTTATTTTTTCGATTTTTTTGGTTATTTTAATTGGTTATCAGGTTTTGAATTTTTAAATTGATCCGAGAGAAAAAAATATTTAATTTAATATTTATTTTTAAAAAAATATGTTTATAATTTATAATAAGGTTAATTGCACCAAACACCCCCAAATTATAACCCTCTTATTAAATTGCTCTTCAAATTTTAAAATATTCTAACTACATCCTCAAACTATAGATGTTATATTAATAAGGTCCTTCTATTACTAAAATTGTTAATTTAACCGTTAAATAAGACGCCACATCTTATGTGATATAATTTAAAATGAAAATTATAAAAATATTGATTTTGAAGTTTCGAAGTTTTTACAAAAAATACCGTTCACTGTATTTCTTTTTGTCTTACTTTATTTTTAGCTTTAAAAATTATGTGGAAAAATTTTATATATCTTTTTAATTTTCATTTTAAATTATGACATATAAGATTTTATATATCAAATAAAAAATTTAGGATGTAATTAGAACATTTTGGAGTTTAAGACGAAGGTCATAGTTTGGAAATATATGATGCAATTATCTCTTTGTAATATATAAAAGAAATACATATTATTCAAGCTCAAAACCCAATCCAATAATTAAGTCGATTAATCAATTGACCTAAAATCAAATTGGTTACATCGATTCTTGAGCTTTAGTTCAGACAGATTAATTCTTATAGATCATGTTTGGCTAAGGCAGTTTAATAAAAGATTGATCGAACTGATCGAAAAAACTGAATACTCTCTTACTTTAATCTTCAAGTAAGACAAATAGAGAGATTAAATTCTACAAAATAAAAGTAAAGAAACTAAATTTCAAATTCATAAAAATGTAGGGACTTGAAGCAGAAATAAAACCATTTTCTTTTTTTCTATTTTCCTACACGCAAAGAAGCTAACACCAAAATATCGAGACCATTTTGTGACCACTTATTCTTTTTTCTGTCAAAATTTTAGATCCGAATCTAATTCCACGATTTTCTTTAGAGTTTTAAATTTGATCTTCTCTTCCAAAATCAAATCCAAAAAGAGAGAAAATCCCACCAAAAAAATGGCGATTTCTAATGACAACAACAACGACGAGCACCATGAATCGAGTCCTCTTTTGAGCAAACAAGTGGCAGACCAAGATTTGAAGGAGAAACCAAGTGGTAAAAAGGCAAAAGAAGCTGCCGCCGAGGTGCCAGCTCATCCGGTAGTTGCTACCGGAGATGGGTTTGGGTGGACAGCTGATGGGTTGCCGTTGGTCCACCGGAGTGTCGTCGGAGAACCCTTGGGTCGATCTCAATGGAACTCATCTCTCCTTGCTTGTCTTGGCCGTAACGATGAATTTTGCAGCAGCGACATTGAAGTTTGTAAGTCTTTTTATTGGATCTGATACTCTGATGAATTTGTTCGATTTGGGATTTTTTTAATCATTTATGAAATTTGGGATATTTCCATAGATTAGAAAGATAAATTGTCAAT
The DNA here is from genome assembly GCF_007990345.1 of Gossypium hirsutum. Classification (NCBI taxonomy): domain Eukaryota; kingdom Viridiplantae; phylum Streptophyta; class Magnoliopsida; order Malvales; family Malvaceae; genus Gossypium; species Gossypium hirsutum. The sequence continues at coordinate 118,074,918 of NC_053424.1, read as the reverse complement.
TGCTTAGAAATCTATGCCACCATATATGCAATTGATTGAACATAGTTATTAGCTTAAAGCTGATGTTCTTATTATTGTTTTTGTGTAAAAGAAAATTGTTCTTGATTGTAGAGAAATTGGAATTTAGAATGGAAAAAAAATGGGAAAAAATCAAAAGATCAATTATATTTGTGTAAAGAAAAGATAGATTCTGGCTAGTGAACTGAAGCTTAATCCGGTTCATAGGTTAGCCGAGGCGATATTTAGCGGATTTGGATTCAAATTTCGATATCTTGTATTATATTTAGCGGATTTGACTTATGAACTCAGGTTTTAATCCGGTTCATGTGGTTAGCTGAGTTGATATTTAGCAGATTTGGATTCAAATCTCAGACCTTTTATGTTTTTTGTAGTTCGAATTTGGATTAATTTATGTGTGCTTATTTTGCTTGGGATTTCAAAGTGTGATGTTTTTTGGCTAGGTCTCCTTGGAAGCTTGGTCCCTTGTGTGCTATATGGAACCAATGTCGAAAGACTTGGATCTGATCCTGGGACATTTGCGAATCACTGCTTGCCATACTCGGTTCTTTACTTAATTGGTAATTCATTTTTTGGCTGGAATTGCCTTGCACCATGGTTTTCGTACCCTACTCGTACTGCCATTCGGCGAAAGTTTAATCTTGAGGCAAGTTGTTTATATCTTTCATCTTCTTTAACTTCATCTTTGAGATGATGAGTATAACTAGTTCATTAAGCATAGTATGGCTTTGCATTTGGTGTTTGAAACTGCTTTCTATCTGTATATAGAATATTTTGTCAACCGATGTTTCTTTTCCGATAGTAATAACGTAGTTTGATGTCTTCTACCATCTACCATCCTATGGTTATAGGGAAGTCGATGTTTGGTTGTGTACTCATTTCCGTACAAATTGTTACCTTGAACTATTGAATTAGTTCATCTCTTGGTTGTGTTTTTCGTGTAAAAGGACAACAAGGAGCTTTATGCCTAAAATAAAAAGAACAATATGAATCCCAGGTTTAGCTTAGTTGATTCATCCAATCACCTTTTTAAAGGAGACGTTTAGTAGATTTGAAGTTCGAATACTAATATTTGAAACCATTTCTTTTAGTTCTAAGTTATGGCCTTTTCCCTATACCGGAAAAAGTCGGATTGTATTTTGTTCCCTCTACTCAAGAAAAGGACAAGTTAGTCCCTATATGTTAAATTAAAGAGAAAATTGGTTAATCTGTTAAAAATTCCATCTATTTTTAATATTAAAAACCAGTCCATGTATGTCAACAAGAGATACACAGGGCATACCACGAGTAACTATCTGACTACTTCATCAGCTACACTAGTTTTTAATAGTAGCAATAGATGAAATTTTTAATAGAAATGACTGGCTTGCTCATTTTTTGAGTAATGGGGTTAAAAGTACAATTTGACTCTTATTATAGGGGTCTTCATGGTACTTTTACCTTTGAAGGCTTAATTTTGTGGTTATCTTCTATGTTGGTCCAACTCTTTTTTCTGTTTTAAGTATCTATTTTTGGCATCCGATTCCATCTAGCTTGTGCTTGGACAAAGAAAAATTGACCTCGAGTCAGTCCAGTCCAAATGGATGGATTCCGTTTCTAGCACTCGCCCTTGAGTCCATATAACATCAATTTCCTTTGGATGAACAGGGAAGCTGCGAGGCACTCCATAGGTCATGTGGATGTTGTGGAAGCTGCGTAGAAGATGAGTTGCAACGTGAACAATGTGAATTAACCTGTGACTTAGCAACCCATGTTTTGTGCCATCCTTGTGCCGTTTGTCAGGAAGGTCGCGAGATTCGTCGAAGGTTGCACCATCCAGGGTTCAATGCTCAACCTGTCTTCACCATGGTCCCTCCTGGCGAGCAAACCATGGCTCGTGGAGCCTAATTTCATGCTCTGCCCATTCCCTACCTTATAACTAAAGGTAATCTAGTAGCTAGCTCAACAACATTTTGTTGTGTGATTGATGTCTATGTTGTGAAAAATATATTGTGTGTGGTGTTTATGTTGTGAAAATAAAGTTAAAAAGCAGCTTTATGTTACATTTCTAGTATGAAAGTTGATTGCTCTGTTATGGGCAGATCATATACATTTTGTGTATAAATATATTATGTTTTAAATATTTTATTTGGGTCAATTTGTAAGGATGGTTTCTGTTTTGTGTGAATTCAGTTTGTATAATTTGGTTAATAAATGGTACTTGTAAATTTTGAAATGTTAATTTTCAGTCCGAAATTTTGAAATGTTAATTTTGAAGTATTATTGAGGCTCCTATATTAGCAGTCAGATTACATTTTGTTCTTTGTACTAAAAAAATGAGCAAATTAGTTTTTATACCTTAAATCAAAGAGTAAATTAGTCCTTTTTTGTTGAAAATTTTATCCATTTTTTTCTGTTAAAAATTGGCATGGCTAACAGAATAACTAGATAGTTACGCATCGATAAAAACAATAACAATTGTTTTAAGTATTATTAAAATCAAATAATAATTTAAGATATAAAATTCTACAAAAAGTTTTTTATTTTTATTTTTTATTTTGTTAACAATCTCATTATATGATCATATTTACTCTTCTCGACACTTCAAATTTCTCATTATCTCTTTTTAACCCATAAATAAGAGGATAATGCGTTTCAGTGAAGCGCATTCGAACTTACGTCTTCCTGCATTGACTACAATGTCTAAGCTAATTGAACTAGACTCAATTGACAAATACTACAAAAAGGTTATGTTCTAGTAATTCTTTAAATATTACTTGAACAAAGATACCTTATTCATGTATCTATTTATAAGGTTAAATATTAATTTTAATTAGTATATGACTGTAATAATAATAAATTGATAGTTAATTTAAAATGATAAGTGTAATTTAATATGTATAAAAAATTTAATTATGTGGTAATGATTGTTGAAATTAGTATATCTACTACTGGTAGCAGTGATTAATTCCCTCATCTCGGTATTCTCTAAAGTGGTAAACAACTAACTACAAAATATATTTCATTCACACGGGTGATAATTGAACCCTTGATAGTATATATTAACAAATTGTTATCAAAAATTAAGGTAAAGCTTATATATTAGTTTTATACATTCATTGGTTTTATAGATTTAAAAAATCATGAGAAATATAGTTACCACAAAATACTAATTTTAAATGATTTTCTTTATCTTAATTTTTCTGATAGATCTAATTCATGCTGTTTTTTGAGGTAGGGTTTATATTAGATTGAACTGATTTGATTAGATTAAGATTAGCATTTATCAATAAAAAATATGTTTTTCTAATTAATTATAAAATAAATGATTTATTATAGAATATATTTATTTTCTTTCAAGTTTTGATATATAAATTCAGAAATAAATAAATAAAAATTGATACAATATATATACTATTATATTATCAATATATTAATAATATTTTTTTATAAAGTTAATCTCACACATTTCAGCTTCTATTAATTAAAAAAAAACTTGATTTTAACATTATTTAATTATTATCGTATTTAAAATAAAATTTAATTTGTAAATAAATATTAATTTATTTAAATTATAAAAACTTAAATTTTTATTATTTTTAATTTATTCATTTATATTGAATATTTTATAGATTTAAAATTGTTATAAATTAATAATATATATGATGCTATTTTAAAATATATGACTAAATTAACGAACTTCACATTAATATATTATCGCGTCAATTAAAAGTTAATTAATATTAATTTGTTATTATTACATAATAATTATTAATAAATTAATCATTTTAGTATCAATTTAATAATATAATAAACAATAAAATGTATTCCAATATTTTTAAAAATTTCTTTAAACTAAATTTGTATATATTATAGATATATTTTTACTATTCTTTTTAAAATAAACTATAATATATATTATATTTTCTTTCACTCACATAGGGCTATTAGTGGCATGGTAGTCAGAATTGTTTGTACCGACTAATATGTACCGTTTTAGTCTTAAACTGATACAAAGTAATTTATGTAATGTTTCAGTCAAAATTTCGGTGTATTTTCAATCATTTCAACTTATTTCAATCAAGCTGGAAAATTTTGATATTTTAAATTAATTTTTAAAATTTTATTTAAACACTTTAAATTTTCTATAATTATACTCAAATTAAAAGCTATTAAATTTGAGCCTAAATTAATCATTTTTAAAATTATATTTACATATAAATATATTTATATAGATGTAATTGAGAAATATTTATATATACATAATATGATAGTTTGTTCTTTTATCAAAATAATATATAATTTATCAAGAAGCTAAAACTAAGAGTATAAATACATATATCTGAAAAATATTTAAAAATACCGATAAATCTAAAATAATAGATAAAAAACCAACTGTATATGAATATTTGAATGCAATTTTTTTTTATGATCTCTAATTTGTAGTGGATTGAAAAAGAATATTAGTAAGATGGGGATATTAACTCTCAAATATTCATTATCCAAATTTATTTTATTTCTATCGATAGTAAATTATGCAAATAACTTTACGAATTTTACAAAAATTACAAAGATTCGCCCCACGAGAAGAATCGGTATAAACCGATTGAATTAAATTCCGGATTTCAATGCTTTCCTTTTTTGAAATGATGATATATGAAAAGACATTATTTTTCAACATGGCATGCATTCAAATAATCCAAAGTTTGAACACTAATATCTGACACTTCTAACCAAAAAAAAGTAACCCTACGAAGCACCAAGTATAGCCATTATCTTGGTTGCATGTTTACGGCTGAACCGAAACGAGACAAGTACCGAGATCAATGGAAACATGAAAAAAAATGCAACGAAAATGTGACACATAAACTGCATCCGACGAACAAAGGAACAGTATTTTACTCTCTAGTCTTACCCGAGTATGGGGTTTACTTATAATTCAGATGTTGAAGTTTTTAACTCTCGAAACTGGACAGAAATTGTGAACAAAACAGTTTTTAACAATGTCGAAAAAAGAGAAAAGTCGGACCTTGAATTCCTATTCCCCTGGTGCTGAGACTCCTTGCTTCAGCCTCTCTCGTTTCATCTTCTTCTTGGATACGGGCTTCTTTTTCCTAGGAGGAAGAGTCTTCTGCGCGTACGAGTAAAGTATGTAGTTCCCCACAAGGAATGTTATCAGTAGTCCACCAATAACCAGCAATACAATCAATCCCGGGTTGAACCCTTTGGCTTCGGTTTCATAGATAATCTTGTCCCCCTATTGCATCACCAGAAACTAAATTATTACGATGTAAGTAAATTTTGGATGAACAAAGATATGTAGCAAACCACAGATACTTGGAGGACCCCGAACCCAATTCGAATATGTTCGGAAAAACGAAATGTCCAAGTAGCATACAGAGTAAATACATGCATATAAATGCATTGCTTCGAAAGATAAATCTATTGTTCTTTATGATTAGAGGTAAAAGGATCACACAAGGTTTCTATTGAGAGTTGAGACCCCTAAAAACTTTTTATATAAAAAATGAAAAGTCCAAGAAGCATAGATGGTAAATACATGCATCAAAAGATACATCTATCGTAATCGATTACACAAGGTTTCTATTAAGACACTGCTAGCTTACCGGAGATGTTTCGTAATCAAGAAGCCTGTAAAAACATACCATGTAAGCGGACCAGGCATATTTATTATGCTAGGGAAATGGTGATAGTAAAAAAAGAAAAAGAAAAAACTGTTAAGGGACATCATATTTTGACAGCCATTGGAAAAATTTTCGGGTTGTCCACATAAGAATTCAGCCTCCATTTTCCCTTTTCTTTTCTGTTTTCAGGGTAAAAGTAATAAGAAAATCACTGTAGTAAGAATCAGATTGCATTTCAACCACAGCACTCAAAAAATAGGCAAATTTGTCTCTGTGCGTAAAATTAAAAAGCAAATTAATCCTTTCATTTTAAAAAAATTCATCCATTTGTATACCGGACAATGACATGTGTCACATGTCCTTAGTTTTTAACAGTAGAAATGAAAGAAATTTTTAACAAAAATACTTGTTTGCTCGCCGATCTAACCTACAAAACTAATTTGCCCACTTTTTTAAATAGATAGGGTAAAATGCAAGGCTTTACCCTGTTTTCAGAATTCATTAGGAGTATTGATATCAAACAATTAAATTCGGTCCGAGTTGATTATTCGAATCCCATTCAAAAATGGTGTTCATATTCCAAGAACTATCAAACATACAACGATTTCAATGACTTCTCAGCTCATCTTCAACTCATAAATCAATGGAAACATAACCAATATTTACATCATCAATTACTATCATTACCATTATTGTGCATTAAAAATGGGCCAAAACACGTCAATGATCAACAAGAAAAATACTTTTTTCTTTTCTTTTCTCTTCTTTGTCTCAATGAAGAGGAGATTATTTGCTCAAAGAAAGCATTAAAAATTTTCTCCAAATGAATAAATAAATTATAAATTAGATAATTTATATGCAATAATCTCCAAAGATCTTACTAAAAGGGGGAAATCTAAATTGAGAGAATCAGAATGCGAAATTCTCATAATAAATAAAAAGAACCCAAATTAAACTTGTAAAAACAATAGATCGGCACGATAACATGCAAATAGACAAAGAAACAAAACCAGATCGATAAATTAGAAGGAAATTTTCAAATTAATTTAGCACGGATCTCGTTGAATAGCCAGTCAAAATGAGATTCAAACAAAAAAATCTTGAAATTTAAAAAAAAATAACAAGCGATCAAAAGAGGGATGTACCTTATCGGCGAACTCGTTCGACATCGCTGCGAACTCAACTGTGAACACGAATTTGGACCAAAAAAAGTTTCAGAAATTTGGAAAAAAAAAATCAAATGAACACGACTTTTAGGTGAAGCAGCTGATTGTATTTATAAATGGACTGTTTCGATATATGGGTATTTTTCTGCCATTTTTATGATCCAGTTGAAATTTGAAGCCCATTTTTGTAATGGATCCAATTGAGGTATTGAGCTTTTTACTCTAAAAGGTATGCATTAAAGATAGCCCATTTAAATATTAAAAGAAATTATTAACGCACTATTTGATACCCGGGTTTAGATTCAATATTCAATTTGGTATCTAAATTTAATTTTAATGTTCATTTTGATATCTGAATTTTTTCGATTTGATATTGAGCTTTCTTTTGTCTCAATTAAGTAACTGAGTTTGGTTTCAGTTAAATGTTCATAGGCCAGACAATACCATTTGATCTCGATTCCAAGGCAAAAGGGCAAGCAATCCATATACATCTTCCTCCTTAACACTAACCTTACATTATTTTCTTAGGGCCCATTTGGATAAACGTTTAACTCCAGTGTGATGCGTTTAAGTTTATTTTTATCTCACGCTACAATATTTAATCTCATAACCACCGTTGTAATTACACTGACAGCAGTTAAACGTACTGTTCATCCAACGGTCAACAAAATTCACTAGAATTGAATAAATTAAAATATTCATTTACAAATTACAATCTAAATATTTTTTAAAAAAAATTAGTGGTAAAATACAAAACAGTCACCATCAACATCAATGAAGAAGCAGTTTTAGTAAACATAAAATTTAGAGCTGGTCAGGGCAGTCAGAACTAGTGACTCAGTGGTGACTTCTTTTTTTAATTTATTTTTTTAATGTCTGAATATCTGAATTTAGGAACAATGCACGTCGGCAAAAAAATCCAAGAGAGCCCCAATGAAAACAACACAAAATACAAGTCTTTCATCTTTTCCCCACGGTAAATTTATGATTAAATGACAAAACATTTATAATTCTACCCACATGCAATGATAATCTCAATAAATTCGTGAAAACAACTAGGGATTTTTGTTTCTAACTCCCTTTTATTTAAGGGTAAATTACACTTAAAGTTATTAAACTATTAATAAATTTACGTTTTAGTCATTTAATTTTAAATAGATACAAAATTATTATTAAATTATTCTAAAGTTTTTTATTTAAATCATTGGACTATATTGAGTTTTTTTTTTAATGGTTAGCAAGCTCCAAACAACGATTTTATAATTGGTGTAATGGATCTATACCCTTGACAAGTAGAATAATATATCTTAGACCTAAGTCTATTTAAAGGCAAGTGTCGAAAATCGAAAAAGAAAGTTATTTAAATTTTAGTTTGTAGATTCATGATGTTCAAATATGTTTTATGAAGAAAAAAATGAGCTGTAGAAGAGAAGAGAAATGAGAGATTTTTATCTGTGCAAGTAGTGCGAACAGAAAACGTTATACAACAACAATTTTAACAACTCGGTAACTTAAATGGAAACTTTTGAACAGTTCAATGACTATTTTGTAATTTTTCGAATCTGAACGACCAAAACATAAATTTCTATTAATTTAATAACTTTAAATGTAGTTTACCCAAAAAAAAATTTTGGAATATATCTATTTTTTTATTTATAATTTAGATGGTTAAATGTGAAGTTCATTACAAATGAATTTTATAATTTTTTATTTTTTTTATTTTTTAGAATAACAATAATTATTCTTTTTCCTAAAAATTGCATCTAAATAATTGTGTTGAAACAACACAACATTTGTCGAAAATGTTTATTATGTAGTGGCATAACTTTAGCTTAAAAGTGTTAGTGAAAATAATATATCTAATGCCAAAAGACATGTTACTTTAATTGTAACTTTACATTTCACACAAATATATATACATATATATATATAATTATTTAAAAAAATTTAAAATATTTATTGGACAAAAATATTTAAATTTTATGCTCGAATCTACTATATGACATGTCTGCTAAGTTGAATCGGATTAATTGGTTGAACCGAAAATCAATGATAATTGATTCAATTAGTATTCTGAAACAAAAAAAATGGTCAAATTGGTAAAACCCCGTTGATCCAAATTTAAATTAGTTTAAATATTTAATTTTGTTGATATAATTTGTTAGTTAAATGTTTATATTTTAATTATTATTTATTTCATAGTTTTTTCTATTCTTTTTTATTATTTTGTTAGAGTTTTTGAAATTTTTTGTTTTTGTAATGATTGAATTAATAGTTAAATCTATTGAAATAAAAATTGATAATCCGATCAATTCGATCATCGATTCGATTTATACAAAATTATTATATAAAAATGACGTTAAAATTATTATTATCTGATCTAAAAACAATACTATATAAAAAATTTAAATTATTTTAAATTTTTAATATGTTTACGAATTTAGATATTCACCCAATAATATTATTAAATCATATTCAAATTTAAATAATAAAAATTAAATTTATTATAAAAAATAAATAAATTTAGATTTTAAATTATTTAATGCAAATTTGCCTAGGAAGAGTCTTAACCTATAAACATTACATGGAATGAAGGTGTCTTTAACCACATTTAAAATATATAATTTTGTCAATTAAGTCTTAATTCGATTGATATAGTTATTGTTGTCAATATAAGAGGACGTGAGTTTGAGTACGCTGAAACAAATTATCCTCCCGGATAATTCTAAGCATTATGTAAAAAAGAACATATATAATCAAAATTTATAATAAAATTATTAATTTTTTTTAATTTTTTGTTTTTTTTTTATTTCACTCAACGGTTATGGGTGATATGACATTGCGACAACTTGAATAAAAAGCAAGATTAAATAGTTAATTCATAGGATATCTCCAACTAATGAGCTAAATTCTAAATTAGTTTTTGGACTTTAAAATAAAGTATCGTGATCAAAATGATATTTTAATTTGAGGACTCAATTGAAATAATTCAAAGTTTATTAAATTATGAACACTCGGTGAAAAATATATTTATAAAAAATTAAATGAAATCTTGGTTGAAATAGTAAAATTGAATATTTAGTCCCGAGTTGTCTTAAGTTTAAGTCCTATCAAGTTTGAATATATATTTTTAATTTTTTAAAGGCTTAAATTGATTTTTATAAATTTTACATAAAAAAGTAAAAAGACAATTTTTTTTTTATTTTGTAAAGCGAATATGCTTCTAATTATTTCACTACTGAATTGATGTTCTTAATACATTTGGAATTTAATCCTTTTACTTTTAAAATTCCAAATTTCATGCTCAATTGTTAACATAGTTAAAATTCTACTACTAAACTTACTGTGTAACATTTTTTTTTGGTACATTAAGGAGGACAAAACCATAACTAGACTAAGTGAAGCCAAGTCATTTCGTAGCAATCGTCATGTAGCTTTTGAAGGATTTCATCCGGGGATTGCATACATGCCCAGAGGCCTTACGAATGTCATTACTACCAAACCATCAGCAACTTAGTTATTCTCTCTGAATACATGTGTCACCATAATCCTCCAAGGACGTTGAATCATTTCTTTAATAGTTCGCAACATTGTTGAATGATGTAATTCAACTGATCCGTCTTAAATTAACTGGATTGCAGTCATTCTATCCATCTCAAGTACAACCCTTTAAAAACGTCAACTTCAAGCAAGTTGAAGACCCTCCAGAGCTCCCCAGAGTTCGGCATTTAAAATGAAACAAATACTCACTTATTAGCCATATAACAAAAAAAAAAAGACGTTAAATCGAACCTAAATTTAACAAAATTATTTTAACCATGTCAACAATTAAACTTGTTTTTCAAAATAAAAGTACAAAGACTAAACTCAAAATGCGCAAAAAAGAAAATAAAAGTACAAAGGCTAAACTCAAAATGCGCAAAAAAGTATAAGGACCTAAAGTATATTTTAGCCATTTAAAAAAAAGTATAAATAGATGACCAATTTAAAAATTGATTTATAATTTGAGGACATTTCATGCAATTAACTTATAACAAGAAAGCTTAAATCTCACTTTCTCAAGCAAAACCAAAAATGCTTCTAAAAGATGCAAAAGAAGAGGGAAAAAACGTCTAAGTAAAGTCTATTAAGAAAAGGTAAATCAATACTACAAGATTAAATGAAACTTTATTTCCTACCTTTCTCTTCAACAACCCCCCACCCATGCAATTGCTTCATCATTTTTTCATTTATTACCAAACATGATAGAAACTCAAACAATGTTGAATTTGTTAATTTTTTTTCAATTGTCACCCTTTGATGTAAACGTTTCGGAATTAAAAAATAACGATCATAACGTCACGTTAAATTTAAAAAAATTTGAAAGAAAAGAAAATTTAAATCATGATAGTGATAATTTTGAAATTTTACGATAGTAAAAATGTAATTATAAAAAGTAATTTTATCGTTATTAATTTAAAATTTCATAAATTATTAAAGAGCCTAAATGAAATATTTTTCATTTTATCTAAAACCCTAATCAAGACAATCTTTCAAAATATTCTATTTAAAAATATATATAATGGTAAATTTAGTCCTTAATGTCTGTATTGCTTGTTAATTCAATTTTTATTGTTTAAAGCTAAATTTAACCATAAACCTTTTAAAAGAATAGAAAATACTAACTAAAATGATAAATTTTTAAATATGACAACTCGCATTACAATCCGTGTAAACTTCATGCTTTTTTTTTGTTCTTATAAGCTTTTTTTAAAATATTTTTATAAATTTTAAAAGGTGATAATAAAAAAAACATATCGCATCCGCATCGTTAAAAAAGTAATGATTCGATCAACATTTTTATTAAAAAATAATTTGATTCTTTATAAAAAATTTAATGTAAAATTTTTAATTATGTTATTAAAAAAATATTGGTTTAAAAGTCATAATAATTAATAAATGTAATAACTGTGCACCTTTCCTTAAGTATACTTTACCAAGCCTCTACTCAAACTAATGGGTATGCCTTTTAACAATGGAGATTGCTTGTGAAAGCAACTATCTAACCATCATCTACAATATAAAATACCCATCATATTCTATTAAGAAAATTGACTCCCACCATTTTCATTTGTCTCCAACTACATTGTACCATGGATAACATTAGCAATTGATCGAAACCCCCAAAATTTTCATCATTTCCCCTCTAATCAGGCATATATGATACGTCATGTGAAATTATTTATATTTCAATCTGATGTACGGAGATAAATTTAACTATTTCTCTAAGTAGATGATATAAAATATAATCTGACTTTTAGTATAAAAACTTTTTTTGTATGCTTAAATTACATGTTATTGTGTCATACATAAATAATCAAATAAGCAATATACATGAGTTTGATTTTTTTTTTCCTTTTATTACACAAGATCAAGACCAATGTAGCTATTGTCTGATGAAGAACTAGAGATGGTGACAATGCCATTGTAATCAGATACACTGTCTTGTAATGTTAACAATAGATTGGAAGTGCTAAAACTTGTTGATGGTTTGGTTCTTGGAACCATTGGGACCTCAGCTTCACCCACCAACATTTGGACCACACTTCTCATAGTGGGTCTAGCCAATGGATCAGGGTGTGAACAAGCTAACCCGACCAAAAGTACTCGTCTCATCGCGGATTCCTCGAAACGACCTTCGAGTTTAGCATCGGCAGCGGTTAACAATTTACCTTCTTTATGTAAACCCCAAACCCATTCCACCAAATTGCCACTCACACGAGCCGGAGCTTTCCCTGTCTCGATCGGTCTTCTTCCGCTACCTACCTCTAAGACAACCGCTCCGTAGCTGAACACGTCGGTTTTATCCGTCGCTCGTCCTGTTAGAAGGTATTCGGGAGCTAAATACCCCATCGTGCCGGCGGCTACCGTTGCATCCGGGGACTTATCGTGTTCAACTTGCCGAGCTAAACCGAAATCTCCGAGCTTGGCATTGTAAGCTTCATCCAACATTATGTTGCTGGTTTTAACATCTCTATGAATAACTTGCCGATCACATTCTTGATGTAAATAGGCTAATGCTGAGGCCACCCCTAATAAAATTTTTTGCCTTTCAGGCCATGGCAATGGCGTTTTGGCTTCAAACAAAGCTTTATCAAGACTCCCTTTAGGCATTAAATCATAAACTAATAAAATCTCTCCTTTTTCATGGCACCATCCTTGTAATCTTACAAGATTTCGATGCCTTAGAGTTCCGATTATTAATAACTCAGCCAAAAACTCGTTCTTCCCTTGACTGTTATGACTACATCTTTTGACAGCTACAATGTCGCCATTTTCCGGCAAAATACCTTTATAAACAGTCCCAAAAGCACCATGGCCGATGATTCTATTGGCATCGAAGCATCTCGTGGCGGCTTTAAGCTCTTTGTAAGTGAATTCTTTTGGCGATTTGATTATCTCCGATGCAAAAGATTGGCCTAATTTGTTCTCATGTTTGAACTTTTTAGAGTAAACCCAGATTAAAGCACCGGCAAATAGAGCTAAAAAGAAAGCTCCGGCGGTTACCACCCCTGCTACAGCTCCTGGACCTTCTCTGCAAAGCTGGTTATGGCATGAAGAAGAAGGAGGAGAAGGAGAAGAAGAAGACGGCGGAAGAGGCGGCGGTGATTTAACGGAATCCGCGGTTGGGTTTGTTAAAGTAGTCGCAGATGACGGCGGCGGAGATGTTGGCCCTGATCCTGACCTTGAACTGAAACTCCACCATTCTATGCTATGAACCTCAGTGCTTCCTTGTGTTGAGCCTGAAAATCCTACGTACATGAAATCATTAACATACTGATCAAGGCTTAAACTCACTGATAAAATGGGGCTTTTAGGCTTCAAATTTGAGTACGAAATCGAAATATTCAAAACCCCAAATGAAGAATCGTATTCGATCCATGAATTAATAACATTTCCACTCTTTAGATCGATATCTAAACCACCCAAATCTGCAGCTTGTGATGAAACTACACTGTTCAGATCCAACCCAACATGGTTACCATTAATGTCTTTGTATTCAACGTCCATGAGAGTATCGAATTCCACCGCCACGAAACCCAATGCTTGACCTTTATCATCAAGAAGTCCCAATGAACCCCCACCGGCGCCGACGAAATCACTGTCCGGTGAAATGACAAAGGCTAAACCACCGCCGATGGAAGATGGGTTAAGGTTACTGATGGAAAATGAGAAGAAAGTGGAGAAACTACAAAGTTTATGAGTTCCTGGTTGTCTGAATCTCACCGGTTTTGAATATAAAACTCTACCGGCACCGGAATCCGGTACTTCAACGTCGCGAGTGAGCCTGACGCTCCCGTTGCTTAAGTGAGCGTCCCCTAACAGTTTCAAACTGGTGAGAGACAAGGTTCCAAAATCAAACTCTGTGGTTGAAAAGATACTGTTGAAGCTTAAGACAAAACAGAGGAACTGAACAGGGAAAATTATTGAAGCAAAGTTGTAAGAAACTGGCAACATTATTCTTCAGTTTCTGGTTATTTAAAGAAACCCCATTTACAACAACAAAAATAAAGCTTGTTTGGGTGGGGAAGGGATTTGAGAGGAATTGAAGAAGGAGAGTTTTTTTTTTTTGCTAAAAAAGCAGAGCAAATTTAAGAAAGAAAAGAATAGTCTGAAGGAGAAAGAGAGAAGGGTGAATTTTTGGAGAATCTACGGCGAGTGGGTGGGTGATGAGATGAAGATGACAGGTGGATAGGTAACGCGACACGTGGATATTTGCAACGGTTATTTTTTCTGTTTCAGTGATTATAAAAATGAAGATTGAAAAGTGTGACAATTAAAGAAAATGTAAACAATTTAATCATTAAAAAAATTACCAAAAAAAATTTAAAAACGGTATTGATTTATCGATCTAATCAATTTAACTGATCCGTTTGATTTAAGTAAATAAATTATTCTAAATTATATAAGAAATTTTAAAATTTCAGTTTGATTGTTTAATTTAATCAATTTATACCGGTTTTCAAATTAAATGATCTAATACTTTTCTAAAGATTAAAACCTTGGCCAATTTTTTGTTTAATCGACTAATCCGATATAATTAAGGGAGATTTATCCGTAATTTTAGAATTCTATTCATGTGTAAAATAGTATGTCTATATATGTATTTTTTTTGTAAATTTTATTTAGAAATTTAAAGTTGTTTATTGTTTGTATTAAATTCAAGTATTATTATTTATTGCAATCGATTAAATCTTAATTCGATTAGTATGAATATTGTCCTCGATGTAAGAGAATGTGAGTTTAAGTGCTTTGAATTGTATTATTCTTCTATTTATGAGTTATGAAGGAACTACAATAAATTATCTAATTTCATTAAAAAGCGATAAATAAATATTTTTATTAATATCCACAATTAAGTGAATTAATTTAAAAAATATAATTAAAGTTTGGAAATATTAATGAGTGTATGTCAAATAATGGTAATTTAAAGCATTACATTTAGTAAATATAAGAAAAATAGTTGTTTTTATTTAACTTTATAAAATTTTTTTTATATTACATTTTAGTCACTTACATTATTATTTTGTTACGAAGTGATTACCCTGCCGTTAAGCTCCGTTACTTCCCTAACGACAATCCTGCATGACAGTCTAAATAGGTTTTAAATGCCAACTTGAATGTCCAACTGGGACAGAATATGTTTTTAATTAAATAGATTTAATTAATTAAAAAATTTAAATGAATTACATCTTGAACTGGAAAATAAAAATTTGTTCGTCTCCTTTTTTCTTTTAGTTTTCTTTTCCATTTTGACTCAAAAAACTATTCTCATCCCAATTGGACATTCAAGTTGCTATTTAAAACCCATTTTGCAGTGCCATGTAGGATTGTCGTTAGAGAGGTAACGGAGCTTAACGACAGAGTGACTACTTCGTAACAAAACAATAACATAAGTGACTAAAATATAATCAGAGGCAAACAAAAGTGACTGTATTTACATTTTACCTAAAATAAATAACTTCAATATAAGAATTATTGTAAACAACAACTAAAAAATAATAGTATTGATAAACACCAATTAATAAAATCTTTTATTTCAATAATTAATCATTTTATACAATTATTTGAACTTTTAAGCTGAAATTAGTAATTATTATAAAATAAATAGGCAGAGAGTATATAACAAAAAATAATGAAAGAACAAAAGAGAGCGTATTTTATTGATTAATCGAAATATTTACAAAACTTTTTCAAAGTTTCAATAAAATATTTCGACTAATCAATAGAATATGCTCTCTCTTTACTCTCATATTCTCTTAGTTGTTTTTTTTTATCTTTTTATTTTATAACAATAATTTTATATTCTAAAAAATAATGAATTAGCTAACTCTAAAATTGAGGTCTAAAATTTCAGTAAAAAATTATATTATTTTAAGTTTCCATGTTGAATAAATCTCGAATATCTCACTAACTAATCACATGTTGTTCCAATTAAAAAAAAAACAAAAAAAACAAATGTCAGAAGAAAAATTATTTATTGGTTTAAAATTATAAACATTAATATAATACACTTATTACACTGTTACAAGTTCTTGTAATATAACGGGGATTGAATTTTGGTCTTTATACTTTTATAATGAATATAAAGATTCTTCTATCCAAGGATGAAGTCATGATCTTTTAAGAGGTGAGAGAAAATTGTAGAATTTTAGGATAGATGTGAATTTTAAATAATATTTAAGGTTTTAGGTCGTTTTTTTTAAATATTTAGAGAAGTAAGTTAATTTTGAGAGAAGAAACAGAAAACGTGTCTTATAGGAAACTTTTCTATTAACTTGTCTGAAAAAAAATCCTACAAAATGTGTTTTCTTTATTAACTTAACACATTAGCTGATTTGGTTAGATAATTATTATCATTGAGCTTTGGGTTTAATTTCTCTCCTACTTATATTTGTATTTTTTATTTCATCTTGTTTTAATTTTTTTTAAATTAATTAATTATTAATAATTTTTAATTAACAACTCTTTTATTTATATAAAAAACAATAAATATGTAATTATATAATAAAAATATATATTATATATTATTATGTTAAAAATATTTTTAAATAATAGCTCATTTATTTATATATATTAATAAATATATTTCTTTTTTCAAAACCGGTCCAAAACCCTAAATATCATTTAAAACTACCATATACATCAAAATTTCCCACTAAAGTTTACTAGAGTTTAAAATGAATTACAAAAAATTAAAGGGTTAAAAATGAAAATTTTAAATTAATTAGAGGTTTTAAAAGCTTAAATTGGCTAATTAAATATTATTAGGGTCTATAATTACAATTATCCCATTTAGCTAGACCGCCAAAACCCTCCCTGCCGAGGCTTCATCCCCTCTTCTATGTTAGAAAAAGGAGTAATAAAGTATTTTAAAAAATCATGTTAATTATATGAGTTGGACTTAATTAAATGATGTGAATTTTTATAAAATTTATGTGAAATTATTATTATTTTGGTAAGAAGAAGAAACTAAACACAATTAGTCATAGTAAACTTTACAGTGTTTACCAACACTTTCTTGTAGTAATTCCATAGCAATTTGTTTTGGACAATCGTAAATGGGCAATCCAATTGGATTATGATCGCTTAGAGCTGTCATATTATCCGCAACCATATTAGTTAAACGTGGAACATACAGTACCTTAATATTTCAATCCATCTGATGTCTAATAATTTGCACTAAACTGGAGTTGACTGCCTCTGCTTGCCCATTAAAAGTATTAACTGCAGTCAAACTGCCACTTTCCGCCAGTATTTGTTTAATCCCTCTCTTCCATGCTATATCTAAACCATCCATAATAGCCCATAGTTCTGCACCAATTAGAGATCATATGCCTATATTTCCACTCTAACTAGTAATCCATTTGCCTCTGTTATCTCAAATCAGTCTGCCAGTTGATGCTCTACCTGTCGTAAAATGCTTGGCACCGTCCGCATTTAACTTGCACCACTCTTCCGGGGTGGTTGCCAACAAATCCGATCATTGTTTTGATAATACATGTTCATACAATTCATCATAAGTTTAAAAACCCAAATAATTGTATTTAACCGATAAATAGACTATAAAATCGAATTGAATTAAACGATATAGTTTGAATTATTTAAGATATAATAAATCGGGTGAACATTTTACGTTAGTTAAAAATATCATATCATATTATATTTTAAATTTATATTATATTATTTAATTAAGTTCATTTTATTAAATTAATATTTTTTCAACTTCTACAAATAAGGCCATTTTTCTTATTTTTCTAACGAATATTTTTTAGTAAAAACGAAGAATTAATTTTTTTTACTAAAATAAACCCACACTATAATACAAAAAAAATAAATTTGCATGGTACTATTACCTATATTTATTCTCATTAATGATCATAAAAACAGAAAAAATAAATAAATCCTAAAATTATATGAGTTCGTGTTGTCACGCGCATATGAGGGCCGTGGGCCATGCTTTCACTAAGCTCCAAGCTAGACAAATGTGGATGAGAGGAGAAGCAACTTGGATAATACAACGGACAATATGAAACCGGTGAAAGTCACTTCCAAGTCTATTTATTATAGCATTTATATCAAATTATTCCCTCTATTTTTAAATAAATCAATTTAATCCATTTACTATTTTTAAATTATAATAATATTTAATATTTAAAAATGACATAATATTTTACTTG
Organism: Gossypium hirsutum; assembly: GCF_007990345.1. Classification (NCBI taxonomy): domain Eukaryota; kingdom Viridiplantae; phylum Streptophyta; class Magnoliopsida; order Malvales; family Malvaceae; genus Gossypium; species Gossypium hirsutum. The sequence goes on along the minus strand of NC_053424.1, from coordinate 118,056,390 downwards.
AAAAACTATAAAAAGTCTTCAAAATATTAACTTAAATAATAAATATTAACCTTTTTGAAATTTAGTCTTATTTTATTTTCTTAATAGAACAATGACTAAATTAATCCATTTAAAAATAAAGAGACTAATTTAATCTGATCTCTAAAATGACCTGTCAAGTGCATTCATCAATGTGTTTATTACTTTCAATTTTTTTTTACATTATAAGATAATAGTTAAATTTTCGGAAATTGTACAAAAATGATCAAATTTTAGTTTTGGTCCCTATATTATGTTCAAATTTTAGATTTAATGTATGTACTTTAAATTTTGACATGATTTAGTACCTCAAATTTTATAATGTCATTAGTTAGCTTAAATACATTATTTTGATTAAAAGGCTGAAATGGATTTTAAGAATTATCAACACTTCCATTAAATTTAAATAAATTACAATGTAATTTTTTTATCACGCTAAGGCTAATTTAGGGGACTAGCAGGGCCCGACCCCCCTAAAATGAAAATTTACTATTTAGGTCCTTTAAAATTTTTTAAAATTTTAAAATATTAAATATAAAATTGCACTTTGGCTCCTCCTAAAATTATAAAAATTTAATTTAATCCTTTAAAAATTATAAAAATATAGACTATTAAAATTAAAATTTCATTCGACCCCACTAAAAAATATTTCTGGCTTCACCCCTGTTATCACGTAGTTGTTAAATGATTTTTTTTTTGAAATGTCACCAATAATTTAATAGAAAAATATTAATAATTGCAAGAACTTAACCCGACATATAATACGAGTTAGAAACCATATTAATATCAATTTAAAATTATGTTTGATATATTAATGTATTACTATTTTTATTAAACAATTAGATCACCAAATTATAGTGTGATGAACATACTTATGTCTTTTAGTACCAAACTTATCACCAAAATTAAAATGTGTGTTTTTAATATGTTGAATAATTATATTTATTATGAAAATTATATAAAAAAAACCCTGGTTAGATTAGCACCAAGATATGATAATATATTTGCCACATCATTATCTTTAAATCGTTTAGAGACTAATCCAATATTTTTATTTTAAAGGTATAAATTAAATTATAAATTTCATCGTTGTATTAATTTGTTATTTTAGGATTATTAAATGGATAAAACTGAAATTTTATCTTATCGAGAGTGAAAGTGTACTTTTACCCTTAAATTAACTTATAATTTTAGAATTTTTAAAAGGATTAAAATGAAAATTTGTCATCGTGAAAGGCAAAGCCTTTGCTTACCTCTTGACTCATCCATATTCAGAGGTCGGTTAGACTCCAGTTCAATTTTTTTAAACATTAGTCTTATTATAGATTCTTATCATATCCGTTCTTTTTTATATAATATCTAAAATTATTCATAACCCCCACCAATCTTTAAATAGTGCGATAATGCACTTCAACGCACTCGAACTGATGACCTATATTTTATATTATTTAAGATAATTTTTTTATAAAATGGAAAAAAAATGTCAAAAGTATATATTAATTTCTATTAATGATGCAATATAACATTTAAGCTTTGAATTGGTATAATTATATAAATATTTCTTTTATTTTAATTTAAATATATACATGAAATTTTTATTTTCATCTAATTATATATATTTAGAATAATTAAAATAATTATTTTAATATTCAATAATTGTATATTTGTATGAAATCTAAAATTTAAATATCATATTTTATCAAAAAATATATACAATAAAGAAACTTTCCTTTGTCATTTTTTTCTCTACCTTTCTTCTTATCCAATAAAAGTTTGTGGTTTTCAACTTAAAAGAGTTTGATTTGATTGCATTGTCTAAAAAGAAAGTTATTCTTTTTTTTTTCTAACCAACTTTTTTTAAGGATAAACTGTAAAAATAGTCACTTTTATTTTACTCAGATTACATTTTAGTCACTTATGTTTGAAATGTTATGTTTTAGTCACTTACGATATCATTTTGTTACGAAGTGGTCATTCTTATCATTAAACTATGTTACCTCCCTAACAGAATTCTTACGTGGCAGTCCACATGGATTTTAAATACCAACTTGAATGTTTAATTGCTGGAATGAAAATAGGTTTTTAATTAAAAAAAATTAATTTAGACTTCCACGTAGGACATCCAAGTTGGCATTTAAAACCCATTTGGACTAAGATGTAGAACAGCCGTTAGGGAGATAACGGAGCTTAACGGTAAAGTGACCACTTCGTAATAAAACGATAACGTAAGTGACTAAAATGTAATCTAGGCAAATAAAAATGATTATTTTTGTAGTTTGCCTATTTTTAAATATTAATTAATTATATTTTATAATAATGTTTTTATATTTGATAATAATTAATGATAATGTTTGATTATTTTTATTTTATTTATTATTTTTTCCATAATATGGTTTAAAAACATTTATTAACAAAAAATAAATAAATATTGCATGTGATGGGCCCATTTACCAACCCATAGATATGGGCCCTACGTTAGGTGGACATGCACGAGTTCGAGACATCTAATCATTGATTTTATAGTCAGGTCATTTCATCGGACGGTCCAGATGGAGCTATGCAAATGGAGGAATCTCTTATACTCTCTCTCTCTCGACGTTTATCCTTTTTTGGTTGGTGACTTTTCCACCCGTGATTTTTATTTATCCAATGACTGATTTTTCCTCTCCTTTTTTTTTCTTTATTTAATGATTTTTTAATAAAACTTAAATTAAATTAAATTAAATTAATTTACAGGTAAACTGTAAAAATAGTCACTTTTGTTTGTCTCAGATTACATTTTAATCACCTATATTTGAAATATTACATTTTAGCCACTTACGTTATCGTTTTATTATGAAGTGGTCACTCTACCGTTAAGCTCTGTTATCTCCATAACAGCTGTCCTATATGGCAGTCCAAATGAGTTTTACATGCCAACTTAGATGTCTGGTTACTGGGATGAAAATGAATTTTTAATTAATGAATTTTTATTTTCTTGTTTTTTGATTTTTCTAAAATTATTGTTTGTTACATTTTTAAGCAGTTGAAACAACGGTCTAATCAGTTGAATAGATTAGATCGAGAAAGGATAGTCTAATCAGTTCAGCTATCAATCCAATAAGAAAAACATTGCTTAAAGGATATTTCCAACTAGATTAAATTAAATTAAGTCAGCCTTCTTTTATTAAATTAAAGTACTTAATTTCTAATTTTAAACTGTTCCCAAACTTTAAATATTTTAATCAAGTCCTCAAAGTATTAATATCATATCAATTAAGTCCTCATGTAAGTTCAGCCATTAGCTTCGGTGTGTTAAACACCATCTCAAATATAATCTGGAGTATATTTACAACACTTGGATTCTAAATTTTATTGACAAAAGTGTTTACAATTTGATCCATATGATTCAAACCGCATTTAACGCTTAAATTGATTATTATGCTACCAAAAAACTTAAGCAATACAATACCGATACTTCAATAACTCGGTTAAATCGTTTTGAAATTCAACGACTAATTCAAATTTGGGCCAATGTCACAATTAACCCCTAATGAAAAAGTTGTTTTCCCTTTTTTCGTATAGAGTTTTATTTTAATAATTTTGTTTGGTGGTTCATTAAAAAATTTAAAAAAGATATTTAGAAATTATAAATGGGTCATATACATGTGAAAAATTACTATTTATATATTGGAAATTAATCGACAAAATAATAATGGAAAGGTACCCTAAATTGTACTTAAACAACTTAAATGTGCATCCTGTCTCTTTTTTTTTAATATTTTTCATATAAAACATAAATGGAAATAAAAATTACATTATTTTTAAAATACACATATTAAATACATATTTTTTCATATTTATTACATTATTTAAAATATAAATTAATGGTTCCATATTACTCTATGGGCTGTATCTATAATTAGGTTTTGTCTACAGGCATAAATATAAGGGGACAGTGAGGGGCTTGGCCGCTTTGATTAAATGGATTAATAGCAACTTTAATCCTTCTCAGTTACAAAATATTTAATTTAAACTCTATTTAAATATTTTTTTTATTTTTAACCCCCAAATTTGTAAATTTTTATTTTTACTCATCCACTGTTTTGTCTAATTCTTTGGGTTATTGTTAGCTCAAACCATTGAAAATTAATTAAAATTGTATTTAAATAAATTTACATTTATCTTTTTCTTTTAATAATTGTAGCAGCCCAATTTCGCCCGGCCCAGGCAAACAAACCCAAAATAACCCAATTACAAACCCAAATTAGATGGCCCAATAAATACCCAAATCCCAACCCACCTAAATCAAACCCAATCAGCCCAAATCCTAAAAAAGAAACCTAATCCCCCTAACCCTAGCCTAGCGCCGCACGTCCCTAGCTCTGCCACTGCCACACCGCACGTCCCCTCACCCACTTGCTCCATCAACGTCAATTACCTGCAACAAAGAAGAAAACACGCAAGCAGCAATAGCAGAGAAAAATAGAAGCAAAATCGGCTATAAAGAGGCCGAATATCATCTTTGTATAGCCTCTTCCGATTTTTGTAAAAAACAAAAAAAAACATTAACAGAAAGAAATAAAAGAAAAAATAGATTCAAGGTTATTTTTTTCTATCAGATTTGCATTTCTTTTTATTTTTTTATTATTTTCTTTATTTTGTATATTAAATAAAAAAAGAAAAAGGAAAGAGGCCGCACCTACTCGCCTGTGGCTCTGTCGTCGGAGGACCTCTTACCGTTGCCGGAATCAGTTTCTAGGGAGGGATCTAAAGCCCTCGGTCCTTCGAGTTGTTGGCCGAGCTTTGGTGCGCTACGATGGGAGGGCCGAGTAGCCCATTTCCCTTGCCGTCGGCCTAGGGCCACGATGGCGGTGCGCCGGAGGCCGAAAAGGCTTTAATGGCCGGAGTTTTGATAGAAGGGAGGGGAGGGGTCGTCGTTTTTTTTTAAAAAGAAGCAGAGGAGAAAAATTGTTTTGAAATTTTTTTGTTTCTCTTCAACTGAAAAATGAATTTTTTGTAAAAAAAAAATTAGTTTTAATGTGTTAACAAAACGACGCCGTTTTAACCTTAGGGGTCAGGTGCCAAAACGACGCCGTTTTGGCCCTGACCCGCGCGCGCGACCCGACCCGCGTCTCAGGATCCGCGTGTTTTGATGATTGGGTTATTTACCCATTTGGCCCTTCCGCCCTTTTGGGGTGTTTCAATCTAGTCCTATTTACATTTTTAGATTTTATAATTTTCGCCCAAATTATTTTTAGCGTTTTTGATTTAGTCTTGCACTCATAGAATGGACACGTGTCCTAATAATTGGGATATTTTCCATTTTGGCCCTCCGTCCTTTCGCGCGAGTCACATTTTGGTCCTCTTCGTCCTTTTTATTCCAAATTCGCCCAGTATTTTCTTTTTTTTATTTTATTTCGATTTAGCCCTTTTTTTAGTCGCTTTATTATTTTGTTTATTTTATTATTATTATTATTATTATTATTTACTATTATTATCTTTACTATTATTGTTAGTATTATTACTACTATTATTATTACTATCATTATATTTATACCTATATTTACTTATATAAATCTTAGATAATAGGTGATATATTATATTATTATAAAATTGCGTATATACGTACATGTATATGTATTCTTTTAACTTATTTAATATATACATACAAAATCATATTTTCGTATATTTTATAATTTGTATATACATATACTTATATCTATATTTTCTAATTCTTATAAATATATTTATATGTACATACTTATATTTTTTATATACTTTCTAATTCGTATATACCTATTTACATCTATATTTTTAATATATTTTAAACATATATATAAATATCACTATTTACTTTTTTTATTTTATTTTTATTATTATTTTCAAATTTTGATGTATACTTACATATATATATCTTTACATTTTTTATAATTTTATTCATTTATTTATTTACATTTTCATTATTATTTTGAACGAATGCTTTAATTTTATTTGCTTGTATACATTGCTATTTCGTATGTTATTGGTCTGTACCTTTTATTTATCTTATTTTCGTTGCTATTACTTGCATTGTTTTTACATCATCGTATTCATATTTATTTAGTTACGCATATTAACATCGTATCTTATTTTTACTATTTCGTGAATAAAATATTTCATTCAATGTATGAATTATAACTTTTTGAGTAAACAAAATTTCGTGTTTAGATTTAAGAAAGTCGTACCCTAACTTACTGGGTTTCGACTTTCACAATAAATCTAAAGACACGAATCTTTTTAAACTCAAATTTTAAATGATCTCGGGATTAAAAATCGCGTCCTAACTTACTGGTCGTGATCTCATTTTCAAATCCGAGATGGCTAAACCTATCTTTTAAATAAGCATTTTTATTCGCGTATCGAGAATTCGAGACGTTGTATCCTAACTTACTGGATATGATGTCTTTTCTCGATTAACGTGAAATATGCCACTTTTTCCAAGATTTTCAACTTTTTAATACAAGGATCATATTTTTAAAATTCTTTTAAATTCTCAATTTTCGACATTAAGTAATCAACTAGGTACCAATTTTGGGCGTATCGAGGGTGCTAATCCTTCCTCGTGCGTAACCGACTCCCGAACCCGTTTTTTAAATTTCGTGGACCAAAACCGTTGTTCTAACAAAATCAAACCGTTTGTTAAAAACAACCATTTTTCGAGGTAATCCAATCACACCTCATAAAAAAGGGATTGGTGGCGACTCCCTATTTTTGTTTTCATTTCCAAAATCCAAATTGACCCCGTTTTTCATCCAAAAAAATGGTGTCAACAGCTTGGCGACTCCACTGGGGAGACCGATAAGAGGGTCAAGCCACGTGGTGATTACTTTTTGTCTTTTGTCAAAAATTAAAAATTCGGTTTAAAATTACGATCCTTTCATCGCATTTTATCTGTCTTTATCATAATCATCACCATTGGGGTTTATATTTGCTCTGTTTGTTTAAATTTTGGTATCTTTCCGCATTGCATTGCATGACCGTTGGTCACACCTTTAAGTGGGAGTGAGAAGCTACGCCTTCGTGAGGTTTTCACCTCCGCATGGGATAGTGAATCGCTTTCGGGATATATCCGTACCTATGTCTTCGTGAGATTTTCATCTCCGCATGGCCATAGGGAAATGTATCCCCCTGAATCGAACTTGGTCCGTATGAGCCTATAATGGGTGAGGATCGAGGAATTTGCTGGTTCAGGTACCCTACTTTAGAACCAAACCACATGTAATGAGCCATAGGAACTGACCTAGGTAGAGCTACTCCAATTTTTAGTGCTTACCTAAATGAATGTTGTATTTATTGTCGCTTATTTTAAATCTTATTCTGTGTTTAATGCTAATTTACTTTGTTTGTGATTGCATGGCATCTTCATTCTAAAAGAGGTGTCGATTTACGTTCAGTTTCTTGGTAGAAAGCTTATCATGGAAAAGGGGTTTGTTGATAAAGTAGAGGATAATGCGGCTGTGCGAATATGGGCTGAAACGACACAACGAGAGAAAGGCGATAGTCTTACCGAAGGGTACGTGTCAGAATTGTGGGATTTTACCCGTATCAGTGTAATCCAGAATGACCTTCGAGAAATGAAAGAAGTCTGGGATTAATGGGATGTCGAGGCCAAGCAGCTGTTCTGTTGTAACTACGGTGACCTACCTTATCTGCTTAGTGTTAAAGTGGACAAGTATTTATTCCGAGCCCTTGCTCAGTTTTGGAATCCTGCCTACAGTTGTTTCACTTTTGGAAAGGTAGATTTGACGCCTACGGTGGAGGAGTATACGACCTTGCTTCGGTGCCCAAAGATTCAAGTTGACAAGGCTTATTCTAGAGCTGCTTGTGTCCCTCCGTTGTTAAAGAAATTAATGAACATCACTGGGATGAGCGAACAGTGGGTCGCTGCCCGGATCCAACAGAAGGGCGACAGTAAATGTGTTCCTTGGAAAAGTTTGCGAGACTTGGTGCTTGTACATCCTGACTTAAAGAAAAGGGTCGATGTCTTCGCTTTAGGTATCTATGGACTAGTGGTTTTCCCCAAAGCTTTAGGACACATAGACGAGGCTGTATCTGATTTGTTTGATCGGCTTAGTAAAGGGGTTACATCGGTTTCGGCAATACTCGCTGAAACTTTTAGATCCTTGAATGCGTGTCGAAAAGCAGGGGAGGGAAGGTTTATTGGATGCGCGCAGCTCTTATTGGCATGGTTCCATAGCCACTTCTGGAAAGTCGAAAAGGTCTCTTATCGGGTATTCTCTGATAGCTACTCCCCTCTAGGAGAATTGGTGGCCACGCCAAGACGGGATGATATTTCAGAAGAAAAATGGATGGAGATACTCCAGAATCTCCAGGATGAAGATATTGAATGGAGGGCTCCTTGGTTAATTCCTGATGAGATATTGTACCGATGTGGAGATTTTGACTGGGTTCCGCTGCTCGGGATATGGGGAGCTATCGGATATGCTCCTCTACTCGTATCAAGACAGTATAGATCACGACAATTCATACCAGCAACGCAGGGGTTGGCCTATTGTGATTTTTCCTATAGTGAGGACAATTACAAGAAGAAGGTTCGAGAAATATCTAGTGCCTGGAACCAGACTCGTCGAATGAAGATCTTAGCCGTAGGTCCGACAATTACCCCCGAGTATAGTCAGTGGCGTGATCAAAGGATCAACGATAACATCCCGGCATCAAATTCAGAAACTGCTCGATCTTTAGAGGAACACTTACAAGTTTTGCCTTCTGAGATAGAAATCATCAAACAAGAATTTGAAAAAAGGAGTTTAGAATTGGGGAAGAAGATAGAACAACTAGAGGAAGAAATAATGCAGTTAGGATTGGATGTGGACATTCAAAGATTAGAGGCCGATAAATTGAGAAAAGGAAAGAACAAAGCAGAAGAAGATTTGGACAGCCTGAAGACAGATTACAAGAAGTTGCGTAGGTCGATAAGAGCTGCTGGCTTGGGTAAAACGCCAGAGCAACGGCGACAAGAAATTCAGGAGGAAAAGACGAAAGTTAATCAATGGGAAAAGAAATTTCAGGATACTCGGGTTCGAGAAGTCGTCTTGGGAAAGAGTCTACTAGTTTGCCAAGACGAGAAGACGGAGTTGAAGGTCCGGATAACTGAACTAGAAAGATCGCTTCACCAGTACTATAATCGTAATGCTACGGTTGAATTAAGGGCGAGCTTAGACAAAATTGAAGAATTAAAAGGACAAATAGGAGGGCTAGAGAATACATTGCAAAATAGTGAAAGTTGGATAGAGCTTCTGGAAGAAAATAATGAGCAGTGGCAAAGACAATTCCGTCGGTTTCAAGAGCAGATTAGAGAAAGAGATTATATTATGGGAGAGGCGGTGGCTCAAGTGCGCAAAGTAGCTGATCATCTGCAAACTCTAGCGGTTCAGGCTGATCTATTAAGTTTGAAGTATGAGTCAGAGTCGGACAGGGGCCGAGAATTAGCTTGGCTTCTTAGAAAGGTTAAGGCTTTGAGTGTAAGGGCAAAGCCATATATGTAGTCTATTTTATGTAAAGAAACTCTTTATCTAGTAAAGTTTTCTAATGAAGTTGAATTAGAATCAGTGCCTCTTTTTCTTTGCATTCTTTTCATGCATTGCATCACATCATATGCATTAATGACCATTAAAAAACCTAATCGAATAAAATCATTTCAGAAAATCTGAAAAACCAACATTTTTGCGGTACCCGAATAGAAACTAAGGAATGGGCCAAAGTTTGGAGAGATTAGAGTGAATGCAGATTCAGATGCGGGAGCAATTGACTGAATTTCAACAGGAGATGAGAGATCAGATGCTAGAATTACAAAGAACCTTGATGAGTCAGTTCAACCGACTGCCAGCTGGAGAGTTAGAAAAAAGGAAGGACCCAGTGGTCCACTTTGGGGTTGATAATAAGGATCTTGCCCATTCCCTAGATTATACTCCGATAAGTGTCCAAGTCCAGCCGGATGGGCGTCCACAAGGGGCACTCTTTACCATAAGATCTCAACAATATCAGACTGGTACAATAGCACCAGTAAGTGGCTTGACGGGCCCAAGATCCAATTTGAGGAACAATTTTCTTGTTGCACGTGATGATCCAGAAGAAATGAAGCAGGTAGGGGCAGAGTACCCAGATATTATAGAGGCCCCAAAGAAGAAGGGGAATAGGGGGAATAATGCGAATATATATAACAAGGGCCACTCAAAACCAATCACTGTGGGCCGATCAAAGACAGAAACCACCAGCCATCAGAGGTCTTCAAAGCAAGAATCTGGAGTGAAGCCAGGTACTGAGAAGCTCCAGTTCATACCAATTCTGATGTCATATAGTGAGTTATACCGAAGCTTATTTGATGCACGTGTGGTGTCCCCCTTCTACTTAAAACCCATACAGCCTCCGTATCCCAAATGGTATGACACGAACGTACAATGCGACTACCATGCGGGAATTACGGGGCATTCAATAGATAACTGCATTGCCTTCAAGAAACGGGTTGAAAAGCTCATTAATATGGAGGTTGTCAGATTTGATGACTCGTCTAGTGCAAAAAATCTACTACCTAGCCATATTGATAATGGGGTAGACATGAAGGTAGGAAGGGGATCAGTTATTTCTGATTCAGGAGGAAATAAGGGAAAGACACGGAACCATTGTGATTTCCATCATGAGAGGGGGTTCGAGACCCAAGAGAGTGTGGAATTCAAAGCCTTGGTTCAGGACATGATGGACGATAGCGGATGAAGCTTCGTGAGGAAATTAAAGAGGAGGAAAACATACGTTCAATGTTGGCAAGCGTTCACACCAATGACATATTTGAAGACACGAATGAAAAGGAACCTTGTTAGATATCTGCCCTTATAAATCTGGAGTGTTCTAAGCAACTTGGCTGCGAAAAAAAATCCCTTTAGTTTTTAGGGCTTATCTAGAGTAATGTTCAGAACATTTTGTTGTTTTTAGCCTAGAACCGATAGAAATTCCTTTGTGAAATAGGCTAATGTCTGAACGTTATTATTCTAATAAAATACATCTTTGCATTCACTTTTGAGCCAATATTCTTTTTGAATAATTATGTCTGATTATTTTTCTTTTGGATTTTCTTCCACATCATTCATTCATTCATAATCATACTGTATAAATAATTATTCTTAAATTCATACATTCTTTGTATATTCTTTTGTACCTACAGTAGGTCCCTGGATATCAATGACATGAATGACACTGTTACAGACTTAGAATCTCCTTTTGAGTGAGACATGTGTTTAGAGGGATCTCACGCCTTTGAAGATGACATAGATTGTAGCCTATCTCTAGACTTGTTGAGGATGGTAGAACAAGTGGATAAACAGATCTTACCTCTCAAGGAATCATTAGAAATTGTGAGCTTGATGAAGACTAGAATTGACCTGACCACAGAAACGAAGCAATACCTTGTTGAGTTACCTCTAGAGTTCAAAGATGTCTTTGTATGATCATACCAGGGTATGCCTCGATTCTTAAAGCCTGCACAACAGCACGATGGCAGAAATTTACAGTGCGAACGATGCAGTTCTTTACCGGGGCAATGTCTCTCTCGTTGAGTCAGCATAGCTTTGTCCATTTGAAGTCGAGTTTCCATCCCTTCAAGATGTTGGACTTTATCCTGATTAAAGAGGAAGATCCAAAGTTTTCTATCGTAGTTGCGTCCCAAAAGGGCTCTATGAAAGAAATCTGGTACCAATGAAGGTTTTTCGCATACAAGATGAAAGTGGAAGATCTTATGTGGAAGACTTTAGAATAACATTGATTCTGGTCGAAAAACATGACCAGGACTTGCCTGATCTCATGAGTTCAGACTCAAAAAAAATCAAAAAATCAAAATATCAAAATATCAAAAGAAAACAAAAATAAAAATAAAAAAATCAAAGTCAAAAATAGGAAAAAAAGAAAAAGAAAAAGGAGAGGTCAAGGCGAAAACCTGCAAAGGGCGCTTTGACCAAAGGTGGATCTGAGTTGAAAACCCGAAAAAGGGCGACTCAAATTTTGAGCAAAATAGGGCATGGACATCACCATTATCGAAGACTTCTGATGGGCATTGCTTCATTTTTTAGAGGCTACTGCATGGATCAAGGTCATCTTATACTGATACGGAATTTCAGAGAGGATGGAGTTGGAGAATGCTTTGAGCTTAAACAATAGCATGATAGCTGAGGTCTCAAATTAACTCAGAAGTGGACACCATGATTCGTCACTGAAGTTCCTAGAGTTGAACATCGAAAATTGAAGGAAAATGACTGAGACTTACAAGGATTGACGTGAGAAATTACCATATGCCCTCATTGTTTGTCGAACATCTGTACTGAGGCAACACCTCTCTTTTTGGTTTACAAGAATGAGGTAGTTTTACCTGTTAAAATCCCTTCATTACTTGTTGAAGGGATCCAATCGCGATGTGATCAGTTGGCCCTAGGAAAAGGGTTAAAAGTTATTTATCAGGGTCAAATGTACCATAAATAAATAATATGAGCCCATAATAAACAGGCTCGTCTCAGAGAATTCCACAAGAGGGCTGGATGTTTAAAAAGATTCTCCTAAATGAAAGGATTCTACAGGGAAATGAATGCCAAACTAGGAAAGTCCCTATGTTGTAAAGAGGACCATTTTTAGAGGAGCACTGATCCTGAGTGAGATTGCTAATCCTATAAACTCGGATCCAGTCAAGAAACACTTCGTTTAAAGAAAAAGGAAGGACCAAGGTGAAAACCTGCAAAAGGGCACTTTGAGTAAAAAAAAGATGAAAAAATGAAAAAGTAAAAATGGAGAGGCTAAGGGAAAAACCCGCAAAGGGCACCTTAGGCCAAAGGGGATTTGAGTTGAAAACCCGAAAAGAGCGGCTCAAATATTGATCAAATTGGGGCATGTGGTGATCTTGCTATACCTGAAAGGGTAAGGTGACATCTTGGGGCACCGACAAAGTCCTGTAGATCTCCTAAACACATGTCAAACTCAGGAAAGTCTTTAGAAAGTTTGTACAGAGAAGTTCAAGCTGCGATATCTGGGGCACCTGACATTCATACTATTTAAATATTGATTTTGTCATTCTTGGAATACTTCTTTCTTTTTCAAGATACATGTTCTAATCAATTCCTCAATTTATTTTAGCTATCCTTGATAATTTATTCATTTCGAGCTATGCTCTCAAATCAATTCTATTTTACCTATCATTATGATTTTTTTTGCAAGCATGTTGCATTAGAATAATGATTAATAGACTAATAATACTTTCACAATGGAAGTTTTGCATATTACTCTAGAAGTTTCTAAATAATATAGGAACCTGAAACATGACTATTGTTTAGAAAACATCAAGTTTAAAGGGTGAAATATCTAAGAAGGAAGGGTCTAAGTTAAAGACTATCCTTTCAGATTTTGTTGTCCAAACATTGATTAAGCAAAATGACAAGATACCGTGTTGGTGACAAAGCTTCAATGAACAAACAAGTAATGATCACCGAGTGATAAGTAAAGGTTTTCTTGGAGAATAAAATTTTGCAATTGTGCATGAGTATTTGGTATGACACCTTGGGAATAGGGTAAAGGACCAAAGAGCTTCACATTTTGTATCCTTGAATTGCGATAGGAGAAGATCGAGAAAAGCCATATCTTTCTACTCCTGGATTACAGTGGGAGAATGATGGTACAAATTTTGCATCCCAATGGATTGAAGTTTGAAGATCACACTGGGGGGCATTCAAATTAAGTGTTTCTTTGGATACGCCTGCCGAGCAAGAAGGCGTTGTAGCACGTCAGTGATAAAGCCTTAATAAGCTTTTGCGTGATGATAACCTAAGCATTAAGGAATCATTTTCATGACAGTTTGCATTCATTCAAATGTCATTCATACACATAGAGTTAGGAGCATTTGATTCGTTATGATCATGTCATCCTAATCACTAGGCACAATTAGGTTCATAAAATAGAACATACAGGTCATGTTCCCTAGAGAACAGATCGGTGAAGAAGAAGATCTTGCCTTCCTGCGTTAACAGCGAAGCAGATCGAAAACAAAGCATTGCCTTCATTGGTTGCAGTGGAGCTGGTTAAAGCAGATATTGCCTTCCTGCGTTAACAGCGAAGCAGATTGAAAAATCCTTGCCTTCATTGGTTGCAGTGAAGCTGGTCAAAGGTAGCATATCTGGCCTTCTTGCATTAACAGCGAAGCAGATCGAAAACAAAGCCTTGCATTCATTGGTTGCAGTGGAGCTGGTTAAAGAATCAGATCTTGCCTTCCTGCATTAACAACGAAGCAGATCGAAAACAAAGCCTTGCCTTCATTGGCTGCAATGGAGCTAGTTGAAGATAGCAGATCTTGCCTTCCTGCGTTAACAACGAAGCAGATCGAAAACAAAGCCTTGCCTCCATCGGTTGCAGTAGAGTAGATTGAAGCCAGAGATCTTATCTCCCTGAGATTGCAGCGGAGCAGATTAAAGACACTATCCTATCTCCCTAAAGTTACAGTGGAGTGGATTAAAATAAAGGATCTTATCTCTCTGAAGTTACAGCAGAGTAGATCGCATCAGGTCTTATCTCCTTGAGGTTACAGTGGAGTAGACCGAAGAATTTCAGATCTTATCTTCCTGAGGTTACAGTGGAGCAGATTGAAGCCAGAGATCTTATCTCCCTGATATTGCAGCGGAGCAGATCAAAGACACTATCCTATCTCCCTGAAGTTACAGTGGAGCGGATTGAAATAAAAGATCTTATCTCTCTGAAGTTACAGCAGAGTAGATCGCATCAAATTAAAATAAAGGATCTTATTTCTCTGAAGTTACAGCAGAGCAGATCGCATCAGGTCTTATCTCCCTGAGGTTACAGTGGAGTAGACCGAAGACTTTCAGATCTTATCTCCCTGAGATATTAGCGGAGCAGATTGAAGATAGTAATCCTATCTCCCTGAAATTACAGTGGAGCGGATTAAAATAAAGGATCTTATCTCTCTGAAGTTACAGTAGAGTAGATTACATCAAATTGAAGCCAGAGATCTTCTCTCTGAGATTACAGCGGAGTAGATTTAAGCTAGTAATCCTATCTCTCTGAAGTTACAGTGGAGTGGATTAAAATAAAAGATCTTATCTCTCTGAAGTTACAGTAGAGTAGATCACATGACATTGAAGCCAGTAATTCTATCTCCCTGGATAGCAGTGGAATAGATTGAAGATTGCAGATCTT